>NC_056733.1:754008499-754059760 GCF_019279795.1 Protopterus annectens | reverse complement strand
AGGTACTTGAGCACATTTGCAGCCAACAGCACTCGTCTTTCAGCCCATTTTTTTGCTTCTTGATACCACCTCTGACAAGCATCACTTGAGCAATGTGACCCCGATGGCTACCCTTTTCATAGCATTAGCAAGCTGACAGCTATTCAATCTCACCCCCCTACCCCCCAACCAGCTGCTGTGGCATCTAGACACATTAAGTGCATTCTTCACACCCTCACCCAAGATTTTCACTCCAGTCCTAACCTCTCAGTACATAGGTTCCATGTCATACTGATCTTACTTGGTACATTATTTTCTTGCCATGTGTCTTGTGATAAGTAGGTGTTGCAAGTCTATGAATTTTGTGTACTTTTTACCAAGGCTGTCACTGGACTGCTTGTATTAAAATGTTGCAAAGGGCAAATTGAATATACAAGTAAGTTATGCATCACTTTTGTCTTTGATTTATTCATCTGTATATTGAAAGACATTAGTTTTCCTGTACTTTCTAGGAAATCACCAAGTCTTGAAGATTTGCCATTGGAGCACTTAGCTGGGGAGAAGTACATTTATGAAGAACTTCTTGGACTGAAGTTCAGAATTTCACCTCATGCCTTTTTCCAGGTACAGTTTGCATGTGTTTATCTGCCTTGCTTGAAATAATTTTTCATTCTTTGTAGACATTCAGTCTGATGTTATCCATGTCTTCATTCATCACCACAGGGTCATGGATCCTGCATCGGATCCGAGCTGGCAAAAAATACAACAGACAGACCCAAGGCTCTGGCTTTTCCTCTCCCACAATGCCCTGCTGCTCTCTAATCCCCAGATCTTGTTTGCCGTGCTTATGGTGCAGAAGCGTTCCTTCTGGCTCTGGCTAACCATGTACAACTTTTTCTTAATTTTTCTTAAAACTTCTTCTAGTGGTAGTGTTAGTAGGACAGTTCTGGTAAGTTATTTTTTCTAGTGTAGAAGAAGCTCCCTCCCCTTAGTTATTTAGTTTGTGTGTGTGTGTGCTTTCACACACTTTCTTCCGTTAGCCATTAGGCCTTGCTTACGTTGTTCTGGTTTAGTTTGTGATGGTCTTAGTGGTGTATTATGTCCAAGTTTGTTCTGTGATAGTCCAGTAATTTACTGAATCTTGGAAGACATGATATTGTCTTTAATGTTTGCTATAACTGATGGTAATCAAATAAGCTAACTTGTACCAGGTTTTGAATGACGAGAAACATGGCCAGATGCCAAAATCATTCAGAAACAGATTCCATCTGTCAATTAATCGTATTTAATGCTTTCTGGTATCTTAGAAATCCATTAAGTCAATATGGACCAACCATGAGGCTGATCAGAATTGGAACTGACAGCCTGCATTCTTGCACTGCGTATTGGAAAATGTATTTGTCACATGGTAATTTCTTACCTGTTGCTTTGTTGTGGAGACAGTTTTTCATTTGTGTAGTGGTAAACATTAAAACCATTTACTTTGCTTGTTGCCACTCTGCCATCATGTTGGTGTTCTGTAATTATCACGTGAAAGTGCCACTGTCTTGGAAATGGAAATATGTACTTGAAGTAATTTTATGTCCATCTGTCCTCTTTCTTTAGAGCATGTAGGTTGTCTTAATCATTTTCTGTTCACAGGATTGCTGATGCTGCAACATTTAGTTGTAATGTTTTGGAATCCTCTGCCAGGACTCAGTAAAGTACGATAAGGAGAAACAGAATGGGCTTTTTAAGCAGTGACCTTCTGATAGGCCTGTTGGATTTAAAAAGTGCTTTTCGTGCAGTCGGAAAATGCTTATTCCAATACACACGAGGAGTGTGTTTATTGCTTGGGCGCTGTGCACCTGGAGGTTAAATGCAACCTTTGTGCTGCATTTAACCCCAGGGCTTTAGCAGAGTGCCGTAACAAGTTGCTACTTAAGGGTCTGGTGCAAGGGGGGGCCCATTTGTTTCCCCTTTAAGGCTTCCTGTTCAGACCTGAAGAGGAAGACCCCCTTCTGTGCCATTTCCTGCCAAGAAACTGTGTCTGTATGATCCTAAGTCCCTGGATCCGATCCCAGCCCAGTCTTCAGAACCAAGAGCCACAGAGTCTTGGGTCGGATCCAGGTCCTCTCCGGTTCAGATGCCCCCTAATTTGACCAAATGGTTCCGGCCCCAGTTCTGACTTGTTTGTTGGATCCGGCCACTGTGCCATCTAGGACTTCAGATCTGACAGGATCGTCTGATCTGATCATTATCTTGGAAGAACCTGTAGTCCCTTCCATCTCTAAGCAAAGACCACCATCAGCTCCTAGGCATCGGATCCATTCCCTAGAGCCTGGCTGTAGATCAGGAAGGTCACCTTTCAAGTCCACTCACTCCTCTTCTAGGTTGTCTAGGAGTCTTCTATCCTCAGACATGGACAGGATGGTGAGGAGTTTTCTCAAGACCCAGATAGAGCTGGGTCTCCTGGCTTCTCCTGCCCATCTGGCCAGGGGAGCTTCTTTTCCTCCACCTTCTTGTTCTCATACAACCCCTTTGGGTTTGGGTTCCAGGGACCAGGAAGTTTGTGGCCCGATTCTGATGAGGCCAAGTATTCCTCCTTTCTCATCCCTGCTGGGGTCCCTGGCTTATTCTTTTCCTCCGCATACAGAGCAGGGTGAGCCCTGTGCCAACGTGGTTAATGCCAGCTCCGCAGGGGGGGGGTCTGGTATTCTTTCAGACCATTCCCTCCCTCTATGCACTTCGGCTTTTGATAGCTGTGGACCAGTATCTGGAGGGTCAGTTTCTGGGCACGTTCCTCCCTTCCAGAGGACATTGCCCTTGAACGTGGGGTTAGGCCTGCTTTCAGCCGTTCAACCTTCTGGGTGGTAAAGAGGACCTTCTTCAGGTTTGGAGTTTCCTGTGCAGCTCCTCCAGGTCCCTCCCGGCCCCTCTTTTCTTTGGCTGACGAGGCTTCTCATCCACTCCTGGGTCAGCCTTTCCATTCGAGCCTTCAGGGGATTTTTTTCTCCTCTTGGAGTCCCTGTCTCTTCCAAGTCCTCCCCAGAGCACCCTAGGGAAAGAGGTTCATCGTAAGAGAAAGTGCAGGAGAAAGCACTTGGACTCACCTATTGAGTCCCTCACCAAAGATACGGACATCGAAGAAGGAGATGAATCCCCCCGATCTCCACCAAATGTCTCCTTTGGAGACATCCTGGAGCTCCTAAAACAAAAGGGCATATGGTCTGCCCAACCCCCATCTTTGGAGGAGTCCGTATTTCTGAAGCTCTGGACTTGATTGCCAGCAGGACCTGGAAGTAGACTGACACTGTGGAGCCTGTTCCAAAGAGAGCTGATAAATTCCTTGCATCCCCATGCAAACAGTTTATTCTGGAGTAGGGGCATCCCAATTGATGCCATCATGGTTGCCGCCAGCACGAAGAAGGATCTAACAGAACTCCACAGTCCAACCCTCAAACAGGGAGTCTCGGGCGATAGACTGTTGTGGGAAGCAACTGTATGCCTCAACTAACTTTGGACTGAGGGTGATTAACTGGCACATTTTATTCACCTCCAAATTGATTTGGTTCAAGAGCTCTCCACCTCCCATGCAGTTTTATTGCCAGCAGAAAACCTCAAGCAGGTGTCTCCCAAGCTTGCCACTCTGACCTATTTGGTGAATTTGTCGATTAGGTTAATCTCCCAGCACTGCGGAGGCTTTCTGTCAAGCTGCTGGCATGAGCATTGCTTTGTGGCGTCATGCCTGACTATGCTTGTGCGGGTTCGCGGAACACTTTGGCATTGTTTACTAATGCCCCCTTTGATGGTTCCACTCTATTTGGACTTTCCCTGAAGGACACTTTGACCCACCGTGAGCAGAAAGGGGAAGACTCTGAAGTAAGAATCAAGCTTTTGGCCCCCCCAGAGGTCCTTCTCCAAGACCCCATAGGGAACCAGAAAGATGTAGTTCCATAAGGCCCAGTCTCCCTTTCAAGGCGCTTCAGACAAATCATCTTCCAGAGGTGGGGGGGGGGGGGTTTCAATGGCTGGACTATGCCCTCCTGGCATAGGGGATCCACAAAATCAGGAATCCGGAGAACCCTTCTCTGAGCAGCCTTTTCAGCATTCCTGAAGCATTGGCTGGTTGCTGTGCCCTGGAGGCAGTCGGGGGTAGCACTTCCTACATCCACTAGCCTGGACAAAAATAACTTCCAGTCGGTGGGTATTGAACATTGCTTCCAGGGGCTATTTTATTCCCTTTTCAGAACCCCTGTCCAGTTAGAAGTTCTCCCTGATGTTCCTCCCAGTCAGAAGGAGTTGGCCCTCAAAGAAGTTCAACAACAACTTCAAAAAAAGAGCCATTCAAGAGGTCCCAGCAGTACAAAAAGAATCTGGCACTTACTTTTGCTTCTTTTTAGTGCCAAAAAAGAAGGGGGACCTACATCCTATTTTGGATCTCCACAAGCTCCGTCTTTCAGTCAAGAAGTCAAAGTTCCAGATTGGTCACTGCTCGGTCCATTCTGCCACTGTTGCACAGGGGCATGTGGATGTGCGCAGTAGATCTCCAGGACTCCTGCTATCACATCAAGATAGACAGGCATTCCAGGAGTTATCTTTGCTTCCAGCTAGAGGCCAATCATTATCAGTTCAGAGCCCTACCCTTTGATCTCACCACAGCCCCCCGGATGTTTACCTAATGCATGGCAGTGGTAGCAGCTCACCTGTGTCTGCAAGGGTTCAAGGTGTTTCCGTACCTCGATGATAGGCTCCTCATGGCACCTTCAAGGCATCAACTGACTCGGGCATTTCAATATCTTCTTACCCTTTTCCATCAGCTAGATATCACTGTCAACCTGGCAAAATCCAACTTCATCCCATGCAGCAGTTGGAGTTCATAGGAGTTCGGTTCGACTTCGTGTTGGAGATTGCAACTCTGCCTTTGCGCAGAATTCAGTTGATACAGGAACAGCTCACTCAGATTTTGGACTTGCCTCACCACCACCACCACTCCCCAGTTTAGTTCTTTGGGTTTTGCTCCATGATCTCAGCCATTCTCCTGGTTCCTGTGGCCAGGTACGACATGTGGGTGTTACAATGGACCTTAGCGGGCCAGTTGTCGGCCCTTCTTCATCCTCTGTCTACGACCATAAAACTGACGTCTGTGTGCAGATATCACCTTCAGTGGTGGCTTCAGTCTCAGGATTTGTCTTTAGGCAGGCCCTTTTCTGTCCCCTCACCCACGGCCACTGTGACCACAGAAGCCTCTCTCCTGGGGTGGGGGTGGGACATTTTCTGGGAAGACTGTCCAAGGCACATGGTCACCAATCGAGACCAAGCTACATATGAACATCTTTGAGATGAGGGCAGTTCTATTGTTGCAAGCCTTCCAGGACTGCCTCCCTCGAGAGACGATTGCATTACAGACAGACAACATGTCTGGTATGTCTATAAATGAGGGGGAACACAGTCTTGCCCATTATGCAGAGAGGCCATGAGAGTTTGGGAATGGGCTATGTCCTCCTGCCGCTTCCTTACTGCAATGCACATACCCAGGAATTCTAACGTGTTGGCCAACAGCCTCAGCAGATCTATCTCGAGTCCTCGGGAGTGGTCCCTCAATCCTTCAGTGGCAAATCAGATTTTCGACAGGTTGGGGTCAGCTGTTCTCCCACCTTTGTGCCTCTCCTGTCATCTACAAGTGCAGCAGGTATTTTGCCCTGATTCCCCCCCCCACCCCAGTGGCAGTCTGTAGTCCACGATTGGCCTCCAGGTCTCGTCTTCACTTACCTTCCTGTCCCCTTAATACCCAAGGTACTACAGAAAGCTCAACACCTGACGACATCTCTTAGCCTCATTGCCCCTTTCTGGCCTTGTCAACATTGGTTTCCCTTCCTCAGGTCTCATCTGAAGTATTCGCCATTGATATTGGATCCCTGTCAGGATCTGATCTCCCACCCGTCGGGGCTCCCTCTTCCATACCTTTGGACCCTTCACCTAACCGCCTTGTTTCTCCAGTTCCAGTCATAATTACAGTCAAGTCATAATTACAGTCCAGGCTAGCATCCCCAGTCAAAAGCACCATTTTGGCTTCCCAGAAACCTTCTACCAGGAAAGTATGCAGCAGTAAATATAAAAGGTTTTCCATTTGGGCCAGGAGCAGGACTCTGAATCTGTTTTCTGCCTCTGTCCCATATATACGTTTGTTTTTGTCCCCTCTTTTTCAAGAGGGAGCAAGTTTTTCCACTATTAAGCTTCAGTTGGTGGTGATTTTTAATTTTTACAAGAGCTCCAAATCTGCCTTTTCATCAAGGCTTTGTAAGGTGTTTATGAAAGGGGTCTTCCTCCTTCATCCTCCCATTAAGGACCCCTTCACCTCCTTGGGACCTCACATTGGTTTTGCAGTCTCTGACTAGGAGCCCTTTTGAACCTTCCAGTTCCTGTATTCTCAAGTTTCTGCCTTGGAAAATGGCTTTTCTGACCACTTTCACTTCAACTAGGAGAGTTTCTGAATTGCAAGCTCTTTCCATCACTCCTCCTTATGTGACCTTTCACAAGGATATAGTATCTCTGAGAACAAATCCTTCCTTTTTTACCCAAGGTTGCTTTAGAGTCCTACCCTTAGTCAATGCATTCAGCTTCCAATATTTTTCCCAATCCACAGAACAGGGGAAAGACTGTCCTTCATACCTTGGATTTACATAGACTTGCGCTTACTACCTGGAGCATATGCAACAGGAAGGACAGAACATACTACCATTATAGAGGCTGCTACTTGGACCTGGGGATCTCTTATGGTGTATTTGTTTGTATAAACATTGGCATTTATCCAAAATTTAGCTATCCAAGAGGGCAACTGGCATCTGGGGCAAGAAACACTGAGGAAGGGCTGCCTGATGCATTGGACAAAACCTATTTGTAAGGACTGCAGATGCATTCCTGTTCGGACATCTACATTTATGGTAGGTACAAAACTGTACTTTCTACTTACATAGGACTAAGGAATTTCGTAAGTCAGAACTTTTCATAGCTTTCTCTGAGAACAGGTGTGGCCTTCCAGTCTCCAAGGTCACTATTTCCAAGTGGATTTCTAGCTGTATTTCTTGTGGTCTACAGTCTGAATCAACTGGAGATTACTGGTTTTGTTAGAGCCCATTCTACTAGATCTGTGGCCACTTCAGCCTTTGTAACAAAGCTTTCTATTGATATCTGTGCTGATGCCACTTGGTCTGATCCTCACACCTTCATATCCCATTACAAACTGGATTTAGTTTCCAGGAGTAGGGCTTCCTTTGGCACCGCAGAGCTCCAGTATGTCCTTCCTTGTGGCCTCCCAGGATGTTTAGTACCTGGGGACTCCAACCCTGTGGTGATGAATGAAGACGTGGATAATATCAGACAGAGTTGTGTACTTACCATAACTTGGTATTGGTGTTATGCTATGTCTTCATTCATCACATTTCCCACCCGCCATCCACCTCCTCGTGGACTAGTGGAGGAAGTTGGGTGGGTTACACTCTACCTTAGTAGGAATAGCTCAATAGTATGGTTGTAAACTTGATCTGGAGATTAGAGAGCAGAAGGGCATTATGGGAGAGGGAGGAGCCAGAGCTTTGGATCCGTCTGTTGTATATTTTACTGGCTCAGATCTGATGTTTGCTCCATGACACTGTGGTGGTGATTGAAGACATAGGACAGCACAGATACCAAGTTATGGTAAGTACATAACTCTGTTTGCATCAACTTGTCTTAAGGTCACTGTCCAGTTTGAGACTCCTGCAATTCTGGCATCCTAAAATATAAATCTGTTTTATACTTGCAACTCGGTGTAGAGGATTTGAAAATTGGTATAACAGAGCATTTATAATCTGTCTTTGCGGTGTCAGTGTTGAAGACAGTGGGTGCTCTGACATGCTGAGTGCTTTACGTTCCAACAAATGAAGAAGCATCTGTATTACGGGGTTCTGATTATATAATCAAAGACGCAATCCTTCAAATGTGTCTTGATCGAACTTGAAAGCACGAAACAGCAAAATAGCGAAATGGCATATGTGATTTCTTTCCCTGGGAAAGAAATCGCTTGGCCACCTCCGTCACTTTGCTGTTTTCCTCACTGTAGTGCGATCTCGGAATTGGTATATTTAAATAAGGGGGTGTGTGGGGTTATGTAATGTTTTGAAGTTTTTATTTTTTTTAATTTTTTTTTGTGTGTAACAGAAATTTTTTCCCTGGGGAAAAAATCGCTGTTCCAAGTGTTCAGGATTGCAAGCTTTCGCTTACATGGCTTCGATAAATCAACGTTCGCTTTAAGCGTTCCTGATTTAATATAGACCGTGTATTACGGCATCAAATGGGCTGTTAACTGAACGCCCTTATATTGACGCATATTAAACGAAATGCAAAAACCCCAAACGGCCACAAAAGCGAATCTTTTCCCAGGGAAAATAAATCGCTTGGCCAATACAAAAAAAAAATTCACACCGTATGAAGTGGGGGGGGCTCCCCCCTTAACTAAATATACCAACTCTGAGATCACACTACAATGGAGGAAATTGCAAATCCCGATGACAGCAAAGTGATTTTTTCCCCTGGGAAAATATTTGTTTTTGTGGCCGTTTGGGGTTTTTGTATTTCGCTTAATTTGTCAGTAAAAGGGCGTTCGGTTAACGGCCTGTTCGATGCAGTAATATAGACCCATGAAGAATTCTGAGTTGGGCTTGACTAGTCTTGACCAGTGGTTTGACAAAGAGAACCTTGCTGCTATCTGAACATGCTGTATAGCATTTTCATGTAGCTGACTTTTTGCTAGTACGAAGCACATGTATGACTAGTTATGGCTGTTTCATGGCCTCTAAATTCCCTAAAGCTTTTCTAAATCAAACACACCAGTTCAAGTTTCAGGTTAGTGGAACTTATCAAAAAAGCATTTTTCCCCCTATAAAACAGAATCTCCTTTACACACCCTCTTTTACTTGTGTAACTGTGGAGTTAGCATGAAAAGCCGTGGAGAAAAGCCCACACAAATTAAGTTACTGCTGGCATACATGAATAGGAACAGCATTAGCAGCTATTCCATGCGGGGAACAGATTGGAGAGTTCAGCACTGGGGAAACTGAGTTCACCACATTCAGGTTCAACTATCGTCCTCATTTTACATTCAACAAAAACCATAGGCAATGTCTCCACATCTATGTGTTGTAGTACATAACCACCAGCAGTAGACGGGAATGTCTCACAATCTGGTTTGTGACTCTATAGTGGTAGCTTTTGGTGGCAGGATGCCGGTGCTTTGGTTAAGTTTAAAAAAGTTACAATATTTATATTTTGTCTTTTGAAAATCTGGCTTTATTTGGACTAGAAATGTGTTTTCTTTTAGAAACTACAGTCACCTTAGCCGAGTGATGCATATTTCCTTTTATAGAACTTGTTCTGATGTACTTGATTTCTGATTTTAGTCCATTTTAATGTTTTTATATTAGAAGGTTTGTTTACTTGTATAATTATTCCTCCGTCAATTGTCATTTCATTCCACGTCAGTCTTGTGTTTTAATATTCTGATTGTAATTCTAATTGGGTAGAGATATGAACCTTCAGAAACAGTCTCTTGCACAGGAATGATTCAAAATATATCCAGTTTTTACAAAAGCAGCACATACTAGGTAACAAATGTAAAAAAAAAAAAAATAATAAAGTGCTTCCCCTAATGTTTAAAGAGCAAATTATCTTTAGGGCAGCTGCTTTCAGTTCTTGAGTGTAGTTATGTTTTGGCCGCTATCCAGCCATCCTGAAACTTTACCTACCATTTTATTTCATTTGATTTTTTGACTCTGCACCCTCACTCCATCTGAGAGGTCTTTTCGGTCATGCAGGCAGGTGTGGCAGTGGAATGTCTTTAGCATCCTATTTTGTCCATGTAATGATGAGTGACTGTCAGGTGCTGGATGACTGTCACCTAGCAGTGGCTGAAATTTTTCCTTTATGCAACTTAATTGGTCCTCCACCTGGTCCTGTAATCTGGTCATACATTGCAGTCGGCACTACCCACATTGCGACACTTCATGCCACTTGTGCTGATACATATAGGCAATGTGTACCTGGTATGTAAACCGCCCTTTATCCTACAGTGAGGACACCTTGTACTGTCACCCTCCCCACCACTGGTATATGTTGGGAGTGGCAGACTTTTTTCTGATGGCTAGCCTTTTGGATGCTGTGCCTACCACTTGAGCTAGGGTCATATGTGCCATGGTAAATGCTGTAGCCTCTGCTCCCAATAGAGTGAACTTCTTTTAGGCATTTGTTATTTTTATAACAGTTATTGTATTTTTATATTTACTTATTTATAGGGCCCTTCATTCCCTAGACATTAAGCCTTTTTATCATCCTTTTGCTCCATACATTCCCTATACTGATTGGCACTACCTGCATTTCCATACGAGGTGAGCCATCATGTGACAGCTTTGATTGCTGTAAATGTTTTTCCCTGCCAACAGTCCTGTCCACTTGCTCGGTGTGCAGTAATATTGTTGTGGAATGTTAACTATTAAATTGTGGCAGGTCTAGAGCTCTTAGTGCTTCTGCCCATGTGAGAGACAAACTGGAAAAGCCTTCATCAACTACCCCACCTCCTCGACTGCTAGCAAGGCTTCATCTGTCTGTACCATGGATGCAGTTCACTCTGTCTTAAACTGTGCATTACTGTGGTGGTTGCAGGTTGCCTTGCATTTGTACATCTAGGTAACAAAATGAGGAGCATCGCAGGTACGGTTTATTAGAGCATCACATAATGCCAGATTTATCTACCTTAAAATGGTATATTTTCATTGTGTGCATTTTGTGAAAGCAGTATCCCCAGAAATGCATACACATGCTCACACAGACGGTTGCACTTCAGATGTCCTTCAAGAACAACACCTCATAAAGACTTCCTCTCTACTGCCCTTCCTGCCTCCTGCCCACCTTACTTATCGCTCGTGGCTGCCAGCAAAGTAAGTCTCATCCTCTCCCAAATCTTTTTTTGGGGTCCCACTTCTGATAACAGATCATGACTTTAGCTGCAGATCAATTTCTTTAATCAGGGGCTCTCAGGCTCATCCAGATTGAGCAGGCACCCTTCCTCAGATGAAGCCTCCTCTGGTGAGTGGCCATTCCATTCATCAGGAAGAGAATCCTTCCTGGCCTACGAGGATTCTGATGCTGATGAATCCATTCCCCCCATGAGAGAGCATTTTCAGTGGCAGGGCCCCCATTTCTTCTCCGACTCGAAAAGATTTCTTCCTTTCTTTTCCTTGTTCCCCACAGGCCTATAGCCATACCCCCAGGATGTATGTTGGAATAGATGATGTAGACTCCAGTAGTACTCTCCTGATTCTTCCCTCCTGCTCAAACATCTCTCTCTGTTGATCTGAAACTATTTCTCAGGGCCCAAAGGAGTGGCTACTTCCACGGCCAAAAATCCTTGCCCCCTCAGCAGGATTCTCTAGGTCCCTGAGAGGTGGGTAAAAGTTTTATACTCAACCACCGGCCTTGCAGGATCTTCGTCATATAATACCAGCAGGTTAGCAATCATTTTCTTCAGTGTGGTTATGATGCATTGAGTACAAACAGTCAAAGATTTCCTCCAGGTTCAGCGCAATGGAGACCTATACTGCACTTTTCTCATTGTGTTCAAAATTCAAACGTTGTTACAGCAACTTCTTTCCATGCTGGGCAAGGGGTCTTGGCTGGTTACTTGGACCTTCAGAGCACTATCAATTCTCAGCATTGCCTTTGCCTTATCTACTGTGCCCAGAGTTTCACGAAATGCCTGGCATAAAACTTGGATGTTTATCACTACACTTTCATTTTAGGCTTTGGGAACACAAGTCAAATTTCAAAAATCCCAACCACTTAATTTTCAAGGAATTTACTTTGACTAAACTCTCACAAATGGCTCTCCTCAAAGAACAAAAACAAAGAAGAAAAAGATTACTTCAATTAAAAAGCAGTAAGCACACCCAGATGAATTGCAAGAAAAATCCCAAGGAAAATCCTTTCATGGGCATCTTGCATTCTTTCTTCTCTCCTGATTGGCAAGACTACTACACAGAAGAAAAAAATGGTACCTAAAAAAGTTTATGGTCTCAACACAGCCACAACAATTCCACTCATTCATGTCTACAAAAAGAATGTTTGTGCTCAGATGGGGTCATGGGGGAGGTACATGCAAATGCGCATTCAAGGGCAGGGCACCAGGGAATTGCACCTGCACATCAATCAAAAAAGAGAGATGTTGGCAGTGATTCATCGAGGGGCCTTCTGAAAGTTTCTTCAGCAAGGATCTTTGCTATAAAAGAGACACAACACCACTGTAATGTGGTACATAAACAACTGCAGACTGAATTTGGGATTCTTGAAAAAACTGACTGAACATACAGTTTGCATCCCAGTTTTTGTTCAGGCAAGGACTGATGTTCTGGACAGACAGTCAAGAAAAGAAACATTATGGACCCAAATGGAATGGATGTTGCACAGACATTTTTTCACAAACACACCATCCAAGCCTGATGGATGATGCTCTCTCCTTCAGCTGGAATTCTAACAATCTATGCATTCACCCCTCACTATTAGCCAGCCAGGGTGTGCTGAAGATCAAAGCAGAACAACCTAAAGCATTATAATAGCTCCAGACTGGCCAAGACAGCACTGGTATCCATTACATAACTTGTACCAAGCCGTGGCCCCTGCCTCAATGGCCTCTGCTGACTGTTCATCCCAACCTGCAAACACAGCTTGAGGGTTCCTTGAGTTCAAATCATTCTCTCTCCAAAAAGTTCCAGAGACCTACTGAAGCACGCAGACCTTCCACCAGAAAAACTTATTCAGCCAAATGGAAGAGAATATGGATCCGGAATGCCAACAAGGGTCAGGACAGGATGCAGTACGAGCCGGCCACAGATACTCCAATATGGCAGAGAAATGTTTCACAATGGTCTTCATATATTCTTCCAAAAATACACACTTCAGCAATTTCTTCAAAATACAACTGTGATCCACCTGTGTTTTCACATCCTTTGCTAAGACAGTTTCTAAAAGAGGGAAAAAGAAATATCAAACCTCCAAGAAAACCACCAGTGCCTTTGGACCTCAACTTCGCCTTTGAAAAATTAACTATTGCAATTTCTCTCTGAAAAAAAAGTTTTTCTGTTGGGAATTACTTCAGCAAGAAGAGTCTCGAGAGACAGGCCCCTCATGCAGTACTCTCCCATTTCATATTCCATCAGACAGAGTCTCTTTAAGAACCAATCCTCAATTTCAATGGGATGAAACTGCATCAGATTCTGCTACTCTTTCCATGGAAAAAAGGTGCAGCCCATATCAGGCCACACTCCACCAGAGCTACAGCCACCATTTTCAAAACATTACAGCCTGCCTTTATATTCCAGATGCCAGCAGGGCTTTGCTTCTGCCAGTCTGCAGGGCATTTTAGCTATTCAACCCATATAGGGAGACTGCAGTTGCTTTCTTGAAGGACATACAGTTTTTTTGTACCTACCATAAATGTAGATGTCTCTGTAATCATCCTTGGGTCTCCTCCAATTTCAAATTAGCTGGGGATCTCTCTGTTATGGTGTATCTGTTTATTACTGTTGTGCATGTCTGGAATTTTCTCCATTCTCATATGTCAGGACTGCAGTTGCATATCTATCGGACATCTACATTTATGGTAGGTACAAAACTGTACTTTTATTATGCCTGCTTGTCTTATGAATGTGCCTGTCACTAAAAGGTATGAATACATTGCATTCAACTTTTTTTGTGTAATTACGTGACATAAGAGCCATGGCTCACCCTCTTTTTCTGGCTCCCATCTTGATTGGTGGAATTCATTAATAGTCAGCCAACTGACACAGATGTTAGATTTCCATTTGGAAAGCCAGCAATCCTAAATGTAGGACTAGATTTTGATTGATTGCAAAGCCTGCTGTCCCATACTCCCATCCTCTGAAGTTCCCAAATTGTGGTAATGCCCCGGTCTGACCCTCAAAGGGGAAGGGTCTCCCTTTAGAAATGCAGGGCAGCCTCCAACTCCCTATATGAGTAGGTTGTCTGGTTGCTTTCCTCATACCGTTTCCATTCAGGATTAGTCTTAAGCCATGAAGCTTATGACTGGTTAATGAAATCTGATTCTTAATGATCCTGGCCTTAGTTGGTTAGGGCTAAGGGAAGTACCTCGGTGCATCTCCTTTGTTTGGGGGAGGGAGGAAGCTGTCCCCTGCAGAAAATTTGTGTGTGTGTGAATACAAACAGAGGAATGTGAATAAGTAACTTGTGTCATTGACTGTTTTGACCTTTCATTGCTGTAGAACACCAGGGCAGTTGTCTTTGAAATGTATATTGCCTTATTCCTAGCAGTCAGTTTTAATTTAATACTTTTTAATGGTATAAATGGGACTGGTCATTATGTACCCTTTTCACTCGCTACCTAGGCCCAGAGCAGGCCCATATTCAGAATATATAGACACTTTTGTGTAATCAATCAATCAACATGTGTTTGGGAGGTGAGAGAAATTAGAGAACCCAGAGAAAACCCATGCATGGGAGAACATGCTGACCCCACATAGATGGTGACTAGAACACAAGTGTGAACGCTAGACCCTGGGGCTGTCAGACATAAGTGTTCACTAGTGTAGTGTCATGCTGCTGTCTTGGTTGGCATACTGCAGGGCATACAGTGTGGTTGTTAGTGGCTCTGTTTGTAGAAATTGTGTCGAAGGGCTTGGGGGAGGGTCTGGTTAGTGGATTTTAAAGAGAGATGCTCAGCTTATTCAACGCAAAGGCAGCTAGGTGGGATGCATTAATAATTTTAAAAAAGTGTAGTACAGTAGTCCAGATTTGAGTAGCTGTATGCTGAGGTAATGCATGTACGAAAAGTTTATGCAGTTTTTTCTTGTGTGCTCCCTTCTGCCTCTTCTCAAGTGTTTCCAAAACATTTAAAAGCACAGCAGTCTTGTAAGGTTCTGTGGAATAAAAAATGTTTTAAGTTTCTTATTCCATGTAGTCATAATTTTGCCAATTTTATGGTCTCTTGCAGGTTAATACTCGGGCAGCAGAAATGCTGTATACAACCATAGGAGAGTGGGCGCATCTGGACCAAGATACCACAGTTTTAGATGTTTGTTGTGGGACTGGTACAATTGGCATATCACTGGCAAAGGTGAGACATTCCAAGTTTGTTCTGTGATAGTCAGGTGATTTACTGAATCTTGGAAGACATGATATTGTCTTTAATGTTTGCTATAACTGATGGTAATCAAATAAGCTAGCTTGTACCAGGTTTTGAATGACGAGAAGCATGGCCAGATGCCATATTCATTCAGAAATTATTTCCATTTGTCAATTAGTCATATTTAATGCTTCCTGTTATCCCAGAAATCCATTAAATCAATATGAATCAACCATGAGGCTGATCAGAATTGGAACTGGCACCCTACATTCTTGCACTGCATATTGGAAAATGTTTGTATTTGTCACATGGTAATTTCATACCTGTTGCTTCATTGTGGAGACAGTTTTTCATTTGTGTAGTGGTAAACATATAAAACCATTTACTTTGCTTGTTGCCACTCTGCCTTCATGTTGTTGTTTTGTAATTTTCGCGTGAAAGTGCCACTGTCTTGGAAATGGAAATCTACTTGAAATATTTATGTCCATCTGTCCTCTTTCTTTAGAGCATGTAGGTTGTCCATTCTGTGTTCACGGGATTTCTGATGTAGATGCTGCAACATTTTAGTTGTAATGTTTGGGAATCCTCTGCCAGGACACAGTAAAGTACGTTAAGGAGAAACGGAATGGGCTTTTTAAGCAGTGACCTTCTGTGTGTATTGTCCCTTTTACTCAGTTTTGCTGGGTGCATATATGGATAAGCTGCTCTGGTAAGTCCAGGGCTACTGCACATCAGGACCATTTTAGAACTTAATATTCATGTTTCAGCACTAAAGTATAGAAAGGACTTTCTCATTTAAAAATCTTAAGGGTGGATTTTCTCATTCTTACAGCCCATTTGTTTTTATAGGCCCTCTTGATGAGAATCAGTAATCGTTTGCCTAAGCTTTTCTCAACTCCTTTATCTGATATGTTCTTTAGTCATCCCATTTTTCTTTACCCCCAGACCTCTCTGGTTGCTTAGCTTGGCTCAATGTGAACTATAGTCTTGTGACCCATCAGCCTCTGGAGAGTTGATTTAATGGTGCAAGATTGCAGGGCTACGGAGTGTGTGTGTTTTTCGGTGGTGGGGTGTTGGGGCAGTGACATAATAAATCTGTTGGTGGCTCCATTGTAGCTGGATTGGCCCTTGCTGTGGGATGACCAACTTCAGTAATGGTCTGTTCAGTGATTCAGTATCCCATAACCTTCCCCGAGGAAGGAGGTTACTTATACCTTTAACATTTGCTGTCTAGCTGTTGTATTTTGTTTAGGCTTTGAGTTATTCTAACTTGTACAGTCCTTTAGATAGGCATCTGCTGTACCAAGTATTTAGCTAATCAGTACTCCCTTTTTTCTCTTGTGTGCCTGCTAACCATCTAGCCACCATTGAGATTGTGTCCATTCATTCCGGGTCACTGGGATGAAAGACCATAAATGCGCGGCTGTCATCCAGGCAGACACAAGCAGCTTTTCCAGATTGTAGCCCCAACTTCCTTTCCTGGTGGCTGACATGCATCCATGCATCATTGCAAAGCCGAGGGCCCACTGTGTTTTCTGTTATGGTCATATACGTAACCACGTGTCCCCTGAAGGTCATTACACAGATGGAGCTTGGCTAAGCCATGAGCATGTCCATAGCCCTTGTACTGCATGCTAGCTACATTGCAATTGGGCAGACTGCCTGCCCACCCCAGGGATGACAGCTGGTGTAATCTGCTCACTTCCACCTTCCCTTGTTTTAAAGGTGTTTTTTTATTCCTCCACACAAGACTCAATAGTCTTTTATCAGAGGTTTATTCACATCTCTTGTGACTGATTTTAACTTCACATATGTGACCACTTCTATTCTTTGTAAAGTGGTTTCATTAGACATCTTTTAAATCTGGAGTCTCCCTGAACTATTTTAGGGCAGATCATTAAAAGTATTTCTTAAAAATGTTTTCAGCATAGGTACCATGTTGTACATTTTATGAAAAGTGATTTCCCGTGGTATTGCACAGGCACAGTGGTTTAGCAGCAAGATTGTCTGTTACTCCGCATTTTGCTACATTTTAATGTTGCAGTTCACAGTAGGAAGAAAACCACAAAAAACAGCAACAAGCTCTGTTTTAGTTCTCTTAAATACAGATGGATATCACTGGAGGAGAAGCAGTAACAGTTACCATGCTTTAACTTTAAATTGCTCTTATTTAACTTTTTAATATGTTTTGATTTTCTGTACTTTTTTGCAGCATTTTACTCTCTGGGCTGGGAAGTTTGGATTTTGTCTTTTATTATATAATGTGATGGGCTGTGTCCTGTTGTAAATCGCCTTTAATGTGGTAGTGGTAAAGCAAAATCTTTTTGCATCTGCTTGCTCATCTTGATAACAGTGCTGGCTGTCCCAAGTCTGAATAAGAGTTGTTTAGTTCCAAGGCTTATGGTACACAGTCAATGCTTTTTGTGTCACGTGTATGCTTTAATATGTAATCTACATCTTATCCCTTTCAGTCTGGCATACTGTTTCTGGTATGTGAGCACACCTGTAAAATTTTTGTTCCTGAAACTAAATCAAATTTAGGGCAGGTAAATAACAGGTTGGGGGGATATCTGCCATCTTCAAAAACTGCTGTAACAGCCTGTATGTGGATGATGACAAGGATGGTGGTACACATACTTTGCTGGTTAAGGACGGACCTTTTATTTGATTTAAACGTTGTCTGCAACTTATGATACATATTCCAGGAAATGAGATAGGAATGAGAATCTACTCTTTTGCAGTGAGAGGTTCTTTTATGGGTTCCTAGAATCTTGATGGGAAGAAATAAGAGATGAAGACTTTCTGATGCTGGGTGCTGCAGTGATTGTTACATGGAAACAGCACAGTACTGTGTTGCAGGAAAGCTGGCAGGTGTTCTTCGTGTTTCACTGTTGCAGTCATTACATTTGGGGTAATCTGCTGGCAGGTTGCCCTCAGTCGGCCTGAATTCCATCGTCTTGGGTCCTGCGTTGGTTGCGGTCTCCTTTTCCATGACGTCAGGTCGTCAGGGGTATAAAACATGCAGCCTACGCCATTTTCTTTAGTCTTTCTTGACGCTCAGTGCCCGAAGCAGAAGCAGTTCTCAAGTGCTGGTCGGCCGACTCTCGAAATTTTCGAATTCGAGTTTCAGAACCGAAGTCTTCACTAAAGCTAAGTACCCCGTTGCGGAAACCTTTTCTTGCTCCATACCGATGTCAGTAAACGTTAATAATTGCATTACTTGTGGAAAGTAAATACCTCATAAGGATTTCCATTTATACTGTATTCCTTGCCTAGGCCCTGATCATAACGTGCCTAGCTGTCTGTTTTCTGCTAGATTTAGCCAACGCACTATTAAGCGTCTGTATATCTTTGCTTCAAAATATTTTGGAAACGGATTTAACTGTCCTGAAATGTCATCGGATAGCAATCCCGACTACCGGAGTTCACAAAAAACGCAAGGAAAAGGACAGAGACAGACAGTCGCAGTCCAAAACCGATGACTAAGCTTCTCCTAAGCCAGTCGGTACTCTGGCGCTTTCGCAACCCCTGATACCTGCTACTTTCTAGTTGCAGGCCTCTACTGAGACCCATGTGGAGTCCGGCATACCGCAGGATTCTCAAAGTATTGTATCTGTGGATGTCTCTCCCTCGGATGGGTCTGGAGTCACTGAGCAGGCACCAGCTTCTGAGGATGTCTTCAGGCCACAGCATTTCTATATAAAACCGACGCCAGCTTCAAAAACAAAGACAAACGCAACTTCTAAAGCTAAAAAAAGACGCATGAGCCACATGCACAGGCCTCTATGCCCAAAAAGCAGATGATCAAAATGGCTGAAGACCTAATTACCTTTATCAGGGGTTCCCAACCCCCTCCTGATAAGAGGCCGAGGCAAGACACTGATTCTGAATCTTCAGATCAGGTTTCTGTTTCTTCTGATTTCTCTTCTGATCAGGAATTTTCTGTACCACCCTATGAGGATTCTAATGCAGTGGAATCTATCCCATCTGCATCTCCTCCTGAAGATTATTCCTTTGGAGAAACCTTGCATACTTTGAGGGAGCATTTTCACTGGGAGAATCAAGATTTCTCAGAATCAAAAAAGAGGCTTCGGGATTTCCTTCTCCCTCAGCATAGGCCTTTAGCCATACCTCCTGTTTTAGACATTGTAGATGATGTGTTTTCAGAGTCGAGCTGGACTCCAGACTCCTTACCTCCGGCTCCTAGCAAGCCAGATAGATATTTCAGGGTTCCTGACTCGCACAAATTTGTATTTAGAAACCCTGCTGCTGACCATGAAACTATATCACAGGGTCCAAAAGGTGTTAAGGCCTCAACAGCAAAGAATCCTACTCCGTGTGACAGAGATTCTAGGGAACTGTATAGATGGGGAAAGAAGGTTTATACATCTGCAACCTTGGCAATTAGGGCATTAAACTGCCAGATGTTCATCGTGTTACCCTGCTGCAGTCATCACACTTGGGTTATCCTGTTGTCAGGCGGTCCCGCAGTCGGCCGGAATTCCAAAGTCTTGGTCCGGCGTCAGTTGCTGTCGCTTCTTCCTTGACGTCAGTGCGCCAGGGGTATATATAATGCAACCAATGCCATTTTCTTCAGTTTTTCTTGCCGCGCGGTACCCGAAGCAGAAGCAGTTCGCAAGTGCCGGTAGGCTGAGTCCTGAGATTTTCGAATTCGAATTTCAGACTGAAGTCTTCTATAAAGCTAAGTACCCCATTGGGGAAACTTTTCTTGCCTCAGACCGATGTCAGAAAAAGTTAATAATTGTATTTCTTGTGGGAAGTAAATATCTTATTGCATACCTTGACTAGGCCCAGACCACAACGTCACTAGTTGTCGTTTTTGTGCTAGGTTTAATAAGCGTACTATTAAGATGCTTTGATTTCGCACGACACTACTTCGGTAGAAAATTTAACTACACTATGCCGTCGGAGCAACCGACTACCGGCGTGCACAAAAAATGCAAGGGTAAGGACAGACAGCCCAGGCCTAAGCCAGATTCCGAGGCCTCGGCTGGTCCGGTCTCCGGTCCTCAGTGAGGCTCCGACGCAGCCCCCGACTACCGCAGATCTGGAACCCGAGACAGATTCGGAACTTTTGGCGGAATGTACCAGGCCAACTCAGCCATTTTGTTCAGGCCCTACCGACGACATTGCTGAAAAAGATGTCGGTGCTGCAGAAATGCCATTGGTTTCTGAAGGTATTTTCAGACCGACGCTCACCATTAAAACGTATCCTAAGACGAAGACTCCTATTAAATCTAAAAGGACTGCACTTGAGTCCCCTGTTCAAGGCCCCATGCCTAAGAAACAGATGTTCAAAATGGCTGAAGATTTGATCTCTTTAATCAGGGGTTCCCAGCACCCCTCCTGACAAAAGGCCTAGACAAGAGGAAGATTATGCATCCTCTGAACAAGTGTCCATTTCTTCAGACTCCTCTGAGGACCAAGATTACTCCTTCTCCCCTTATGAAGATTCTGATGCTGAGGATTCCATTCCCTCAGCTTCTCCTCCTGAAGACTACTCCTTTGGGGAAACTTTACACACTATGAGGGAACATTTTCTCTGGGAAGGTCAGGACTACTCTGACTCGAGGAAAAGGCTCTGAGAGTTTCTTTTACTCCCCAGCACAGACCACTTGCCATCCCACCAGTTTTAGACATTGTGGATGATGTTTACTTAGAATTCAGTTAACCCAGACTCTCTACCTCCTGCTCTGGCCAAGCCTGACTGATACTATAGAGTGCCTGATTCCCACAAATTTCTTTATAAAAGCCCTGTTGCTGACCCAGAGACAATCTCCCAGGGTCCCAAAGGGGCTAAGGCTTCTATGGCTAAAAATCCTGTACCCTCTGAGAGGGATTCCAGAGCACTAGACAGGTGGGGGAAAAAGGTTTACACCTCAGCCACTCTAGCTATGAGGGCACTAAATTGCCAATTTCACATGCTTAAGTATCAGCAATTTCTAATCTCTCAGTTAAAGCAAAGAATGACCACTCTCACCTCAACAGTCTGATTTGAAAGAAATGCAGGATCTGTTGCATGCAACTGAACAGGTGGGCAAACATAACTTACAATGTGGGTTTGATTCTTTGGAGGCCTCCTGCAGAGCAGCTGTCACTGGGTCTGTTATACGTAGGCATGCTTGGTTAAAGGAACAAACTCTCCCTGATCATGTTAAAGCAAAGCTTCTAGATGCTCTTTTACAGCAGGATGTTCTTTTTGGAGTTAAAGCAGAAGAAGTCTTAAAGAAAATGGAGAATAAGGCAAAATCTATGCAGACAGTCAAAGATTTCCTACAGGTACAGCCCCCTCGCTTCAGCAGAAACTGGCCAACAAAAAATTGGTCCTTTCCAGCTACTGACTGACCACAGAGGGGTAAATACAGACGTCCAAGAGGCAGAGGACAACCACAAGCCCAGTACAAACCTCGCCAATGGGGCACTACAACACAGAAGGGAGGAGAAGACAGGTCCCAATCTACCAGAAGGCAAACTCAATGACTTGCACCTCATCTGGCCAAGCAACACTCTCTTGGCAGCACCCTTGGGAGGAAAACTCGCACTTTTTCCAGACAACTGGCACATTGTCACAAAGGACAAATGGGTCCTAGACATAATTTTACGAGGATACAGATTCCATTTTCACACCTTGCCAATGAAAAGAGGAATGCCAAACCTGCCACAAAATCAATGGGCAGAGGCACAAAAACAAATTACAGCTCTCATGGACATGAGAGCCATTCAACTGGTACCTACTCGAGAGCAAGGTCAAGGATTTTACTCAAGACTCTTTCTAGTGCCCAGAAAGGACAATGTCTGGAGACCAATTCCGGACCTTTCAGTTCTAAACACCTTCTTACAAGTACCCAAATTCAAGATGCTAACACTACAGCAGCTTCTTCCAATGTTGGGCAAGGAAGCATGGCTAGTAACGTTGGACCTCAAGAGGCATACCTGCATGTCCCTATCAGACAAAGTTGCAGAAGATACCTCCGTTTCATTGCAGGTTCAACCCATTACCAATTCTCTGCACTGCCCTTTGGCTTATCTACTGCGCCCAGAGTCTTCACAAAATGCCTGGCACCAGTAATTGCATACTGCAGACAGAGGAATTCAAATATACCCATACCTGGACGACTGCCTCATCCAAGCAGAAAGCAAAGACATTCTCTTACATCATCTGGCTTTTGTAAAACATCTACTAAATTGCCTGGGGTACACAGTAAACGAAAAGAAGTCAAAACTAGTACCCTCACAAAATGACATTCCTGGGTATCAGCTTGAATACAATGGCCCAGAAGGCTTATCTGACACCAGACAAACAATGGCAACAAAGACCCAATTAACTGCAAGAAAAATTCTGCAGGCCTTGGGCTTCATGGCATCTTGCATACTACTAATACCATTTGCAAAGCTGCATATGAGGAAATTACAGTGGTACCTAAAAAGCGTATGGTCTCAACACAGCCACAGCTTTGACACAACGATATCTCTCATTCCCTGCCTACAACAGGAGTTTCTATGGTGGTCACAGGCATGTCACCTCAACAAGGGTCAGCCTTTCACCTTGCCCCCAGCCAGGCAAACTATCACAACAGATGCATCAGGCTACGCCTGGGGGGCACACATGGCAGGACAGTGCATTGAAGGCGTATGGACTGCAGATCAAAGGAATCTGCACATCAATCAAAAAGAGCTGCTAGCTGTACAGAAAGCTCTGACAGCCTTCAAGAATCTAGTACATCCAGGACAACTTACAATAAAGACTGACAACACCACAGTAATGTGGTACGTAAACAAACAAGGGGGTACTCACTCCTACTCTCTATGCAGGCAAGTAATGATCTTATGGAACACAGCTCTGGCTTACCAAGTTCAGTTACAAGCTCAATTCCTGCCAGGAAAGAAGAACACATTGGCAGACGACCTCAGCAGAAACCTCATGGATCCCCACGAGTGGAAACTAGATCCACAAGTATTTACAATGATAACTCAAAAATGGGGCCTTCCAGACATAGACCTGTTTGCCAGTCCTCAAAACTATCAACTAACAAAATTTTGTACAAGGACACTTCACCATCAAGCTTGGAAAGTGGACGCACTCTCTTTCAGTTGGAAAAACCTGACTGTATATGCCTTCCCTCCATTGCCTCTCCTCACAAAGGTACTTCTGAAAGTCAAAAAGGAGAGACCACGACTGATTCTCATAGCCCCAGACTGGCCACGTCAGCACTGGTACCCACTATTGAGGAATACGGCCCACCTTGGATATTACCACAAATTTCCCATTTGCTCACACAACAAAACAATCAGTCTTCACAGCCAGCTCAAAACCTTAAATCTGGCTGCATGGAAAATCAACTAAGCGTCCAGCCAGCTCCTCTTTCCCAAGCAGTTATGGATGTTACTCTGGAAGCTAGGAGGCCAAGCACCAGGAAGGCTTATTCGGACAAATGGAAAAGGTTTTGTGCCTGGAACCAAGCTAAATGCCAAGACACAATTCAGCCTCACATGCCTCACATTCTACATTATTTAACTGAGATGTTGCACAAAGGACTTTCTTTCTCCTCCATTAAAATCCATGCTTCAGCTATTTCAGCCCACTACAACATGGATCCACCCTTATTTTCGCATCCACTTCTAAGGCAGTTCCTCAGAGGGGCAAAAAACATTAGGCCACCCAGGAGAGCACCTACACCAACATGGGACCTCAGTTATGTTCTGGAAAAACTAATGCTACTTCCCTTTGAACCAGCTTTCTCTGCAGATCTTCAGTTCCTATCATGGAAGACTGCCCTGCTGCTAGCAATAACTTCAGCTAGAAGAGTCTCAGAGCTGCAGGTACTAATGGCAGTGGAACCTTTCCTCATTTTTCATCAAGACAGAGTTTCTCTATGAACTAATCCTTCCTTTATGCCTAAGGTGGTTTCCAGTGTGGCTTTAAATCAAACCATCCACTTACCCACCTTCTTCCCAAATCCACAGAACAAAGGTGAGACTCCTGCATTCCTTGGACATTCACAGGCAACTTCGTTACTACTTGGACAAAACTAAGGCTTTCAGAAAATCTGACCAGCTCTTTGTATCCTATGCTACAGCTTCACAAGGGAAGGCTATATCAAAACAAACCATTTCCAAATGGATAGGTCATTGCATACGTTTCTGCTATACCCATCATGGAAAACCAGTTCCTGCTACCATTAGGCCCCACTCTACCAGGGCAACAGCTACTTCTGCAGCCTTTGTCAGGGGGGTTCCAACCAAGGAGATTTTGGAAGCTGCTACTTGGAGTTCAGTACACACCTTAACCAAACACCCTCACTTACCTCTTTACTCTAAGACTAGGGCGGGCTTCGCCACTGCAGTTCTGCAGGGCCTTCTAGCCTCCTCTAACCCTCTGATTCCTCCACCCATCCTTAGCTTTGGGATTCAACCCAAGTGTGATGACTGCAGCAGGGTAACACGATGAACATAGTACAGTTTTGTACCTACCATAAATGTAGATGTTAGAGTGTACACCCTGCTGCAGTCCAGGTTACCCTCCCTCCATCCCCTCTGATCTATCTGGCTAAATCTCTACAATACCTTCCTGATGTATTTGCTTATAGCTGAAGGGATTTTGTGTTTGTGCAAAATTTACTCAATTTGGTACTAATTACTGACCACCTTTTTGGGGGCACCTGACATCTGGGGCAAGAAAAACTGAAGAAAATGGTGTCTGTTTCATTATATATACCCCTGGCGCACTGACGTCAGGGAAGAAGCGACAGCAACCGACGCCGGACCAAGACACTGGAATTCTGGCCGACTGCGGGACTGCCTGACGACAGGATAACCCAAGTGTGATGACTGCAGCAGGGTGTACACTCGAACATCTACATTTATGGTAGGTACAAAACTGTACTTTTCATATGCTCAAGTGTCAACAACATGTTATGGGATTACTGAAATAGAAAAAGATGTTGATTTCTGAATGTGCAGAAAATAAAGAATTGCAGGAATTATTGCATGCAGCAGAACAAGTTGGAAAGCATAATTTGCAATGTGGTTTTGATTCCTTAGAGGCCTCCTGCAGGGCCGCAGTTACTGGATCTGTGATTAGGAGGCATGCCTGGCTAAAAGAGCAAAATTTGCCTGATCATGTTAAAGCTAAATTGCTGGATGCACCTTTACAGTATGATACTCTGTTTGGTATTAAGGCAGAAGAGGTTTTAAAGAAAATGGAAGACAAAGCTAAGTCTATGCAAACTGTAAAAGACTTCTTACAAGTGCAGCCACCAAGATTCAGTCGACACTGCCCTACAAAAAATTGATCCTTTCCTGTGTCCGACAGAGCTCCACGGAGCAAATGCAGGCACTCTACTAAAGGTTCTAGATACCAGTCACAGGATTCTTACAGGTCAAAGCAATGGGGTGCTTCTACCTCCAAATCTGGAGGAAATAAAGCGCAACCCTACAGTAAACAGTCTCGGTGACTTCCCTCTACCATCACCAAGCACTTATCTTTTGGCAGCACCCTTAGGAGGAAAATTAGCACTTTATGCTCAAAACTGGCAGTTAATAACCCAGGACAAGTGGGTGTTAAACATAGTATCTCAGGGATACAGATTCCACTTCCACACTCTGCCAATTGCAAACAGTTGGCCAGATCTGCCAAAAAATCAATGAGCAGAGGCACAGAAACAAGTTACATCCCTCATGGATATGGGGGCTATTCAGCCAGTGCCAGAACAGGAAAAAGGACAATGGTTTTATTCAAGACTGTTCTTGGTACCCAGAAAAGACCAGGCCTGGCACCCAATACTGGATTTATCAATTTTGAACACATTCCTGGACTTTCCAAAATTCAAAATACTAACTTTGCAGCAGCTTCTGCCCGTGCTGGGCAAGAATGCTTGGCTGGTGACAGACTTAAAAGAGGCATACCTGCATATCCCAATAAGGGAATTGTGCAGAAGATACCTCCGTTTCAAGGCTGGCTTTATGCATTACCAATTCTCTGCACTGCCCTTTGGCTTATCTACTGCGCCCAGGGTCTTTACAAAGTGCCTGGCACCAGTAATTGCATTTTGCAGACAAAGAGGTATACAAAGCTATCCTTATTTGGACGACTGTCTCATTCAAGCAGAGAGCAACGACATTCTTCCTTAGCATCTGGCGTTTGTGAAAAGGCTTCTAGCATGCCTAGGGTACACAATAAACGAAAAGAAATCACAACTGGTACCCTCTCAAAAGATAACATTTCTGGGTGTAAGCTTGAATATACAACTGCTCAGATGGCAGACAAACAAAGGCAACTGACTATTTACTTCAAACAGATGACAACAAAAACCCAGTTATCTGCAAGGCAAACTCTGCAGGCTTTGGGGTTCATGGCATCCTGCATTCTACTAATTCCATATGCAAGATTGCATATGAGGAACCTACAGTGGTACCTAAAAAGTTTATGGAGTCAACATTGTCACAGTCTGGAAACCATGATTCCTCTCATTCCCTGCCTACAACAGGCATTTCTTTGGTGGGCAAAGGCATGTCACCTAAACATGGGACAGGCTTTCACTCTACCCCCTGCCAGCCAAACCTTAACTACAGATGCATCTCACTATGCATGGGGGGGCCCACCTGGCGGGAAGATGCATTCAGGGCATATGGACCCCAAAACAAATGCATCTGCATATCGACCAAAAAGAGATGTTAGCTGTTCAAAATGCCCAGACAGCCTTCAAGGACTTACTTCATCCAGGGCAACTACTGATAAAGACGGACAACACCACGGTTATGTGGTACATAAGCAGCGGGGCACACACTCATACCCCCTTTGCAGACTAGCCATGGCACTGTGGGACACAGCCTTGACTTGCCAAGTACATCTTCAAGCTCAATTCCTGCCAGGAAAGCAAAATACTCTGGCAGACGACTTAAGCAGAAGCCTTATGGACCCTCACGAGTGGAAACTAGATCCACAAGTCTTCAGCATGATAACAAAGAAATGGGAAAGTCCGGACATAGACTATTTGCCTCTCCTCGGAATTATCAACTGGACAAATTCTGCACAAGGACTTATCACAGACAAGCATGGAAAGTGGATGCCCTATCCTTCAACTGGAAAAACCTATCAGTTTACGCCTTTCCTCCTCTGCCTCTTCTACCCAAGGTCCTACTAAAGGTCAGACAAGAAAAACCAAAGATGATATTACTTGCCCTGGACTGGCCCCGCCAACACTGGTACCCAATCCTAAGGAATATGTTTCAATTCCCAGCTTGGTACTTGCCTCAAATACCTCACTTACTGTCTCAGCAAAACAGTCAGATCCTGCACAGTCATCTCCAAACACTGAACCTGGCAGCATGGCTGATCATATAGTTATTCAAACAACATCTCTCAGTAAATCTGTGATGGATGCCATTTTGGAAGCCAGAAGACCTAGTACTAGAAAATCTTATGCTGATAAATGGAAGAGATTCTGTGCTTGGAACCAAGCACAAGGAACTGACACAGCAGACCCGAATATTCCTCAGATTTTACAATACTTGACTGAGATGCTTGACAAAGGCCTATCTTTTTCAACAAAAAAAAATCCATGCCTCTGCCATTTCGGCTCATTACAACACAGAGACACACCAATCTTTTTCTCATCCTTTGATTAAGCAGTATCTTAGAGGGGCCCAAAATTTAAGGCCTCCCAGAAGATTACCAATTCCTGCATGGGACCTCGGGCTTTCAGAGCCACAGGCCCTCATGGCTGTGGAGCCTTTTATCATATTTTACCCAGACAGGCTGTCCCTCAGGACCAGTCCTTCCTTTATGCCTAAGGTGGTTTCCAGTGTGGCTCTTAACAAAACTATTCATCTGCCAACTTTGTCTCCAAATCCGCAGAACAAGGGGGAGCGGATTTTGCATTCCTTGGACGTACAAAGACAACTAAGATTCTACTTGAGCAGGACTAAAGCTCTAAGAAAAACTGAGCAGTTACTGGTGGCATTTGCTGCCGGATCAGAGAGAAAGTCCATTTCAAAGCAGACTATTTCAAAGTGGATTAGCCACTGCATTCGTTTCTGCTACTTACATCATGGTAAACCTGTGCCCAAGGGCGTTAGGTCTCATTCCACCAGGGCTGCAGCAACATCAGCAGCTTTTCTCAGAGGGGTACCAACCAAAGACATTCTAGAAGCTGCTACTTGGAGTTCTGTTCACACTTTTACAAAGCATTATCATTTGCCTCTCTTCTCTAAGTTCAGGGCAGACTTTGCCACTGCAGTTCTGCAGGGCCTTATAGCCGCCCCTAATGCAGTTTAGCTCCAGCCTCCCATCCATAGCTTTAGGATTCTACCCAAATGTAATGACTGCAACAGTGAAACACGAAGAACATTGTACAGTTATGTACACTTACCATAAATGTAGATGTTCGAGTGTATTCACTCTTGCAGTCCAGGTTACCCGCCCGCCATCCCCCTTTTATTCTGGAGTTTCTCTTTCCTTCACTATTTTCTACAGCCTTTGTGGTGTATTTGCTTGTAGATTAAGGTAAAGTTTTTATTGTTTCATGTATATATAGTTTATATATATTTTTGCTACCCATTTGGGGGGCACCTGACATCTGGGGCAAGAAAAACTAAAGAAAATGGCATTGGTTGCCTGTTTTATACCCCTGATGACCTGATGTCATGGAAGAGGAGACTGCAACCAACGCAGGATCCAAGACTTTGGAATTCAGGCCGACTGAGGGCAACCTGCCAGTAGATTACCCCAAATGTAATGATTGCAACAGTGAATACACTCTTAACATCTATATTTATGGTAAGTGTACACAACTGTACTTTCTGAAAACATTACCGAGATGTCAACAAAACTGGGCATGGTATCTTAGCAGCAGCAGCTGCTGGTCCACATTTCATAAATAATTTTCTTATTTTGTCATAGAACAGTCCAGTTTCATTTAACATAAAATCACATTCTATTAATGTGTAGACTTCTGAGCATGCTGTGGAAGAGGGGCTTTTATTCTTCTTTGAACAGTGCATTCACTATACATTTACTTTTCTTAATGGACTTTGTCATTCACTAAACCAGAGAAAGGTTGCACCACTTCCATTGGCTTTCTATTTGAGTATAAACATGAATTGAATTGTAATCACTGGGAGGGGGGGACACAGAAAACTGGGGCAAAACTGCATTACCACACATAACCAAGTGAGTTGCTTGAATTGTTTGGAGGCATTTGTTTTGGTAATGTTATTATTTTTATAACATTTTAGTAACCTAGTTATATATGGAGGAGGTCTTTACCACCTTCCAAAGTAGTTTGTGTTTGGAGTTCAGAGCAGCACAGAAGTCTTAAATGTCCCATTTCATTTTTTACATGCATCTGTCAAAGCACAATTTTGTCCTATAGGTATCCTTTTTGTCGCAGTGTTAAATGTATATCCCTTTTAAGAACATGTAATTTTTTAGGGGGTGGGGGGTGAAGCATAAATAGGACTGATGTGTGTGGTTATCGCAATGTCTCCAAAAATCACTAGATTACTGAAATGGAGCAGATAGCAGAATGTAAATTACAACCAGTATGTTTAATGGAGATAAACCTATATAAATGTATTGATACAGACATCCACTGCCATAGTGGATGAGCTGTTGGCTGTGCAGTCCTATGTAGTTTTTCATAATGAGGATTTAATCTAAGGGCTTAGACCATTTCATCTCAGGCATAGTTTAAAAAAATTACATATGTTATGTGTTTGCTTTTCTTTTTCCATAGAAAGTGAAGAAAGTTATTGGAATTGAGTTGAGTCAAGAGGCTGTGAAGGATGCCCGTGCAAATGCTGAGATTAATGGTTAGTATAACTTATACATAGACTGTTTATATTCCTTTTAGTCAGGATTGTGTGTTTTTAGGGCTGTAAACCCAACCACAGTTGTGGAATCGCAGGATGACTAGTGGCAGAAACTTGTCTAGGCACCAGTTTGCAACTCATTTTAGGAATCCAGATTGATCTGCTTGTTGCAGCACCACTTAAGTAATTTGGTGGGAAGCGCGCATAACTGAACGTTCTCTATTTGTTCTTTTATAATTTGATTTTTGTAAATGTTACCCATTTCCATGATTTTTAACATATACCATGACCACTATGGTTCAGATGTTTTACGGAGAGGAAGTGATTTTATTTCATGGACAGGAGGAGATTTTATTTTGTCGAACATTGTCTACTCATTTGTCAATCACAAACCTCTTAGTTTTTATATGGCTGTAACAGATTGGATGAAAGCCTATGGTTCTGGAGGGAGAAAAGGAAATGTGGGGTTGGATCTGTGTCTGCAGTATTTTTTAGAATGTGCTTTCAGTGGCACATTTGCAGGTGTATTGTCATGGTCTCTGAGATCCAGCTCTGCTTTGGCCTGCAGTGGCTAAGTATTGTAGTTTGGTTAGAAGGATGACTGTACCTTATCCTGTAGATTGCAAAGTCATGCCCCTTTGTTCATAAATATTTGCATTTTATTAAGGTTGCCACCATTCAGTACTCTACCTTTAATGCTTTTTTCCTTCCTCTTTCTGTCATACTTTTGGCAACATGTCCAGTCAAGATTCAGTTCACTATGTACTTTCAGGAAGTGACTTGTGTAAATGATTTTTTAGTAGTAGGAGTGATGTATGCATTTTGCACCATTAGTTTAACTGTTTTAAAATTACATGGTTTTTGGAGTATGTACATAATTGAAGTCAAACTCATTTACAGGTATGGTTTCTGACTTCTATACTTATATAGTATTTTAAGTATTTTATAAGTTTTTAGAATGTTTTTAGAATATTTATAGCTATATAAATTATGATTTAAATTAATAAATATGTTAGTAGGTTTTAATTAATTTATTTAGAAGTAGATATAATTCATGGTATGTGTGTTTAAGGCATTTTGGCTTAGGCTGTGAGGGTATGTATATGCATTGATTGGTGTTGATCAGCTGTTCTAATTAATAGGGTGGATCAGCTGACTGATGTTTATGTTGTATACTGTGTTTTGAATATTTAATTGCATCTGAAGAAGTGTAGCTATCCAGCCAGACGGAAAGCGCTTTATGGAATAAAAAGTTTGCATTACTAGCTTGCAAGTTCGTGGATTTATTCTTTTTGTGGAGCATTAGTCGGTTTGTTGCTGCTGTTTTTTCCGAATTTTTAGTCATTGACCGCCTTTCCTTTCTTTACTTTTCGGGTGTTGTCCCTAGTCAGTTTCCCTTCCATTACTGAGGCATAGACGCAGTATCATGGGTTGCTGGAGAGATGGCGGGACTTTTGAGTTCAGTGGGACAGCTGAGTATAAAGTCGCATTCTCTTTGTCTTCGTATCTTTCTCCCGCACCTTCCACCTGATATGGAGATAGCTTTTACTTTTAAAGTACTTGCATTCATTTGCCACTGGTTTCTTGGAGAGCTAGTGAGAATATGAAAGAAGTCACTCAGGTGAACAATGAGGTCTCCACTGCCTTTCTTATTGTACCCTTGTATGTAAAGCTGATACAGAAAATTCTGGCAAAGTATTTTGAAAGGCTTAAAAATAAGCAGAAAATGGACAGAATGAGGTTCATTACAAACAAATGCAAAGTACTCTGAAGAATTTGGAAAAACTGAACAAGTAGACAGAAAGTTGAAAGATGAGGTTTGTTGTCAACAACTGCAGTACCTGAAGTGAAGTATTGGCTCTGGACTATGGAACTGATAGAGCAGAAAACTGATTAGAAGTTGCACACATCTCGATGCACCAGTTGAAGCAAAGTGCGAGAGCTGTTGCAGCAGCAGGCAGAATACTGGGGTACATGCAAAAGCAAGGAGGTAATACTTCACCTCTCTATGGCACTGGTCAGAGCACACTTTGAGCACTGTGTGCAGTTCTTGAGGCTGTATAAGGAAAATATATATTAGTCTGGATGAAGTCCCAAGTGAAGCCACCTGAAAGATATGTGAGATGCAGACAAAGGAATTATGATACGAGGCTAGAGGAGGTAGACATTTTTCTCACTTGAAACCAAAAGATTCAGAGATCCTTGATATTAAGTGAATGTTTAGGAGCTGTGTCGGGGTCCATCTAGACGGGAAGGACATATTAGAAAGGAAGAGGGCACTGTTAGCAGATTCCAGGGGTTAAGGACTCCTTTCTCATTACATAGGGTTATGGACTTTGGAATGAGGTGGTGGAGAGGAAGTCCAAAGAGACATTTAATGGGCATATCGGACAGGTGGAAAATGAGCAAGGGTAAAATGTAGAGATGGAATTTTTACTGGCTCTCAAAAATTTAAGAAAATAGTTTATAAACAGTTGCTTGAAAGTTTCAATAGTTATGAGCTTCTATCTGATAGCATGGCTTCAGAAATGTTTTTCGTACAACCATCGCTATACTCTCAGCATATGACACTGTAACCACCTAAATTGCTTTCACTTTACAGATAATGTTTTTGTGGATGTGACTTATTTCGTTCCTGCTGCCTGCTTTTGGCTGATTTACTATGCTTTCCTGTAAAAAAAAAAATATATATATAGTAAATCAGCCGATTTACAAACTCTGATAGTCTGTTTCCTTTTTGAAACAGAATACCGGAGTATGTACAGTGTTTTCCGGACTAACGGAGAATCAGTTTGATTTCTGGATAGTCCAGAAAAAAAATGGAGGGGTGGCAACCCTACTTGTACGTTTGAAATTGTTGACAGCAAAACTGCTGAAGTTAAAAAAAATTCAGTTTGGGAGAAAATGTCATCTGGCTCCATAGCTATCTTGGCAGCAGGATCTTTCAGGTTTACTGTAATAACCAGCTGTCCACTAATGGCTTGCTTAAAAAACAGTTGGACCCCAAGGCTCTGTTCAAAGCCCACTGCTGTTTTCTGTATTTATTATTGGTATTGCTGATGCCTTACATAACTTAACCTTACCCTCTACACATGTGATATTTTATTACACCATGCAGATGTCTTACAATCTCACTGTCGATAAAACCTCCTCTAATCGTTCAATATTCAGAATAAAATAAATGTCAAGTTAACCACAAAAGACAAGTTGTTTTTTTTTCTCCTTTCACAGAGCATCTCTACTGCCTGTCCTTAATATTTCAGATGACAACCATGTGATTCCTTTTGTATGCGAGTAAAATACTTGGGACTAACACTTGTTTCAACATAACTTTGCAACCTACACTGATTATATATATAATTAAGTCATCCTGCAACTAAAACTGTGCTGTATAATAGCACATCTTCTAACTCCTCCTTCCTCCTAAGCATTCATCATGACTGTCCTTCCTAAACTACAGTCTGCTTAACATTCAAAGACTTCGTCACAGAGAAAAAAATTGCCAGATTGTCCTACATGCTGATGCCCGTGTACACCACTACAACCTTCTAAATTACCTAAATTGGCTACCTGTTGCTGAAAGATCCACTTATCTTCTATGTCTTTTACTGTATAAAATTTTAAATGATGCCTACTGTCCCCACCCCATAACTTAATATTGCCTCAAAACATTCCCCATTTAAAATGGTCTGTTTATGAACAAGCTCTGCTCTCTGGAACAAACTACCAACTGAAACTAGGCAATAAGATACACTTGCTAAGTTTAAGAAGTCCCTTTGTCTGCACCTCTTCAAAGAAGTTGCTTGTCAATGCTTTAGGAATAGTCGTTAAATTCTTGGGACTTCCAGGGTGACTGCACACTGATCAGCATCTTAATTTCAGCTCTCCAGTATGAAAAAAAGAAACGGAAATAAGAGCTAGTAATTCTACCAACTTGAATAAAATTCCATTACTGCTTAGTAGGTATACTGTCTGAATGATTGCTAAGACAATTTAGAAAACCTGAAAGAAAATCAATTAGAAAAGGTGAAGATAAAGCACTAACTGGAAAAAGTTCTGTAGCTGCATAATGAAAAGCAGTTCAAGCTTCAGTTTTGATACAAGAGATGGCTTCCAGTAATTTAGAGAAAAAAATCAAATGTGTTCAGAAGTGATTAAAATAAATGGAACATTGAAGTACATCATCTCAAATAACAGTAGGCTGGGTAGCTATTCAGATTAACTGATAAAACTGCAAAAAAAATCAGAGGTTGAAATGAAGAAAAGGCTGGCAGAGTGTGACACTTCTCAAAAAGGGCTGTTTCAAAAAATGGTAGTGGTGGCAGAGAAAGCCTTACATTATAGAGAAACTATAAGGGACAGACCTACATTAACAGTATAAAAGTACAAATAAGCAAATGGTCTGGTATTTAAAGGCAGGCAGGATTTGTAAATTTAAAAGGCAAATAATGTATGCTCCAAAATTGGCCACGAAATCAGCCAAGACCTATATCAGAGAAGATGTATTCATACTATCAGAAAGTTTTTCCTGACAAAACTGTGGCAGAAGGGAAAAGTATTAAAAATTTGGAGACAGCAGAGTGTGCATAGAAAATGATTATTCACTGTGCACCAGGCAGACTATCAAATTTTATATGAGTAGAAAACAAACATAAAAGATGGTGCGAGATTCAAGCTGCTGTTTACAGCTGTCTTCAGAATATTTTTTTCCAGGAGGACCAAAGACTTTTGATGCAGAACAGGCTGAGGAGGAAGTACAGAAAGTTTATCCAACAAAAATGAGCCATCAACAGAAGGGGACTCTGCTTCTCATTCTTCTGTCCATAAAGTTCATAGAGAGACTTTGCCAGTGAAACCTTTTCCAGTCTTATAAGGGAATTTGCTTGAGACAGAAAAAAAAGCACAGGAGTTTATTAAAAGAATCATAAGTACCTTTGACTTTAACCAGAGTCTGGGGAGATGAACAGGAAGAAGACTAGCAGCAGTGACATTAGTGAATAAATATGAAATTATAAAGCATCAATCACATTTGTGAAATTTGGTTTACAAGAAAAAGTGGCTTAGAAAGATTAGATATTTGTTGTCTTTTTTAAACTGTGGGTGAACTGCAAAGCTTATATCACACTTTGTCATTTAATGTTTATAAGGACACTAAAAGGAAAAAATATTTTTTGTTAATTGTATTGGTGTGAAACAATTCTCAATGATAAACTGTTACATATTAAAGCAGTTTTGTGTAGTATATAGTCTGGTATTTTAAATGTGGGAGTGGGGGGGGGGTCTTTTCAGTGATTGTTGTATGTGGTCAAATATTAAAGTACTTTTCAGATGTAGGAAATATAGGCTATGCAATGTAATAAGAGCAGAAAGACAGGGTCAACAATTTAAGTTAATATGCTGTGATCCTGGGCTGCTGGAGAGGGATGTAAAAGTGCACTAATTATAAGAAGAAGAAAAATCTCCACTTTAATTCTTGCAAAGGTGAATGGATTAATACTCTTGGGTTCTTAATCTATAAAGTGTTTTTGTAAGCAAGTAGGCTTGAAAAACCTGACAAAAAGATGAAAGCCATAAAAAGTGCTAAGTTTCCTATATATGCAACAATATTAGCTTGTTTTTTTTTCTCCATTAGCAAATGTTCAGTAGGAGTTGAAGTCCGCAGCTGAAAGCAGTTGTATATTTTGTTCTGTACTGTGTGAAATTGACAAGTATACATGCATCTGCAGAATTGTTGGCGCTTTTCTCATTGCTAACATTTACATGGAAATGAGCTTTCTACAGGTGCAAGCAATTAACCTTGAGAACTTTGAGCATTCTTTGCTGAAGGAAATGCAACATTTAAAGGTACAATGACAACCAGTTCACTGAGAAAGTTTGAATTTATTGGAAGCAAATAAAAGATGGCAGCTTCCCTAGTGGCCTTAATATCTCAATGCATTTAATAGAAGAGCTTATAATTTAGTTTTATTTATAAATGGCAAGTGCCTTTGTGTATGAGGCTAAAAGTTAATGTTTTCTGAAAGCATGCAAGCTTTTCACATCTGGGAAGGAAATTGGGATGAGAAAAGAACATACACTAATCAGTGTAAGTGGGAGCACAGGCTGTAACGTGTTTTAACATGAGTAGCCATAATTTTAGGTTAGGTAATGCCAGTTGGTGCAGCTGTTGAGTTGGGGCAGTTGCTCCGACTTGGAGGGTTAAACTTTTTTTTTTTTTTTTTAAGGTCTACATAATTTTTTGTGTTTTTAAATTTTAATACGTTATGGCTGTGTTCTGAAAATGTATTTAGTGTTCTATTTGAGGGGTTTCATTAAAACAAAAATCTTGTAAAAATGTGACTGGTTCAGGTGCAGATGACAAACTGTATAAATTATCAACCTGGCAGACAATAATGTGTGTATGTAACAAAAGTTGGAAATGCACATTCAGAAAAATTGTAATGTGTTCTTGTTTGTCTTTCGGCTTTTCCCGGTTAGAGGTTGCCATAGCGGAACTCCAGTCCGCTAATGATTGGCAGTTTTTATGGTGTCGAGTTGCCAGCCCGACGCCCAACCTTCAACGAAGGCACGCCCATTCAACGCATGTCTTTCGAACGCCCATTCAACTGGTGGGGAGGACATGCAGACTCCACACAGAAGGCGCTCCCAACCCAAGCCGAGAATCGAACAGGAGAACCTCTTGCTCTGAGGCAACAGCATAGGTGGAAACAGTAACATCATACCATAATTGCTGTACTGTCCATATCTGAGAACATAAATGAACTTACAGGTAACAAATAGCAATGCTACAGGAGATTCATTTGGAAAGAAATGAGCATGGAAGTTTGATAGAGGATTTCAGGATGGATATTCAGCAGAATGACTGGGACAATGGAAAAGAGGAATCATGGAAGCTTGATAAAGAGGATTTCAGGATGGATATTCAGCAGAATGACCGGGACAATGGAAAAGAGGAATACTAATTGCTAGAGAAGCTCCAATGGTGGCAAGGGGAGAAGATTGATTTGGTACTTAAGAAAATTTTGGTAGAAATTGACTTCCTGGGCACTGGAACTTGATTCACAATAGTGAGGATGTTTCTGGGGGACCTAGAAGGGGAAATATAACAAAAGAGGGTAGATTTCTGAAGACATTTGTAAAAATATTTGATATGGAAAACATGAATTCAGTACTAGGAATTCTGAGAGAACATACATATTCCCCAAGGTACAATAACAGGGCTAGATTAGACAAATTACTTTTCACAGGAACATGTGCATTTCATTGAAAGCTTCAACATGCATCTAATAACTATTTCAGATCATGCACCAATTAACCAAGATAAAAATGCAGGGTAGTGATGTACAAATGAGGCACTGACATCCCCCACCTTCCTATTGAAAAGAAGAGTTTAAGGAATGGGTAGTGGAAATTATTCAAGACTTATTAGTGAAGATAGAAATTTCTTCAGAAGTTATAGCTTGTAAGTGTGATAAAATGAAAGTGAAGTTTAAAAACTGGGTAGAAATAAAAGAAAAAGATATGGTTAAGAATTAACAAGAATTATTTAGAGGGGCAGAGAAATGTTAAAGTATTACAGAATGAAGGGCATCTCCCAGAAAAAGAAGACGTGCAGTTTGAGTCCAGAGGAAAAAATAAGGGAGTATCTGGACAATATTCATGAGTTTAGAAATACTGCTTTTAAGCAACTTTTTTTTAAATGTCCAGTGCACAAAAACAGTTGTTCAGTGACTTGCACCAGAATGTTGAAAGGGTTGTTTCTAAACATAGGGAGCCTATAACAAGAAAAATAACCAGAGATCCTGTAGAGGTTTGTATAAAGCAGAGGAATGTAGAAGTCAAGACAAAGCACACATGAAAATATTTATGAAAGACTTTGGTATGCCAAGGCTAGAGGTAAATGTGGTTCAACAATTAACATTTAAGATACGGGAGCGAAAGAGAGTCTACAGGAATAGATGGTATTCCTGTGGAAGTCTGGAAGCTAGGAGGGAAGAAAGTGATAAAGATTTGGAAGATTTTGCTAACACTATTTTAAAAGGAGGGGAAGCATCATCATCCTGAAGGAAATTGTAGTGGCTGTAGTCCTTTAAAACAGTAAGGACCCATCAGACCTAGCTTATCATAAGCCCATTTCAGTTTTAAATCATGATTATAAAGTATTTGCCATTATCGTAACTATTGTATTCAGAGGTGTTGCCAAAACTGATGGATATGGATCAGTGTGGTTTTGTGGAGGGAAGGCAAACATTTGACAATGTAAATAGAACAATGGTCCAGAGGGAAGCAGAATGCAAGCAAATGCCACTGTTGTTGATGGGTTTTGATGCAGAGAAGGCATTTGACAGAGTAAGTTGGGATTTCATTAATTGGCCAATGGAAGTATTTGCATTCCCTCATACAGTATTACTGTTAATTAAGAGAATATATGAGGAATCAGAGGTAAAAATTAGAATATTCCTTTCTAAGTTGTCTGAACAGAGGAATCTGGCAGGGGTTTCTTCTGTCCCCATTGTTTACATTATATGTAGAGCCATTGGCAAAGAAACTCGGAAATTTAAGGCTATATTTGGTATGGTAATCAAGAAAAGTTGGCTGTATTTGCAGACAGTGTTATTTTATACCTAATAAAACCAGAAAAGGACACCTTGATGTGAAATGTTGACAGTCTTACCCCAGGATTCAGTAAAGCTTACACAGAGCTAAACTCCCTGTAAGAATAGTGGCAAGGCTTGAACACAGAGTTCGGAGGCTGTACAATCCAGTAAACCAGGCTGGGGGGGGGGGCTTACTGGGGGCGTGCACGAGCCTCCCAGCACTATTCTAACGCAGACACCATGGAATAATGCTAATCACCTCATTTGCTGGTGAAAACCATGGGAGTTTGGTGTAATGGTTAAGGTGTTTACCTTACAAACATAAGGTGTAGGGTTTGCTTTTCACATGGTTTAATTGGCTAGGCTTAAAATGGCACACAAGTGCAGTTAGCTTAGCACTAACCTATGAAACTATGAATTAGCAGCATCAGCAGCACACCAGCATAAAGTATGCAAACACCCTTCAGCCTGATACTGGTTTTCCCACAAACACAGCACCATTGGAGTTCACATTTGGAAATTTTAACAGACAAAATGTTAGGGGCTGCTGCTGCTTTGCTACATCTGCACATGCTACAGACTGAGGGTGGTGATGAGGATGATGCTGACAACTGTCCCAGACCGAGGAGAAGTGTTCAGACTCAGGGTAACCTTTCAGGGGCTACATGAGCTGGAGATAGTGAAGCACTACAGGGTGGACATGGACATACTACAGCAACTCATTGAAGTGTGCCGGCCTCACCTCGGACCCAGAACCAACAGAGGGGGAACCCATCCCAGTTGAAACAAAGGTATGTGTAGCCTTAAGAATACTAGCTATAGGTACTTTCCAAAGACCTACTGGGGACATCATGGGGGTCTCGCAAACATCTGCATCCAGGGTACTCCAACAGTCCCTGGATGTAATGCGAAGACATGCCAGTGAACACATATATTTCCCCAGCACCCCTGAAGAGAGGACCAACAATATGCGTCTCTTCCACCATGTAGCAGACTACCCAGAGGTACTGGGTGCAATAGACTGCACGCACATCCACATCAAAGCACCACTCAGTGAAGAAGATAGTCTACGTAAACTGCAGGGGCGATCACTCCATCAACTGCCAGGTCATGTGCAATGCCCAGGGCGTCATTATGAATGTGTGCGCTGGCAGCCCTGGTAGTTATGACGACTCCCACATCTGGTCTGGCATGCCTCACAGCTGTACCAAGCATTTGCCAGGGGGGACATCCTGTATGGCTATCTGGTGGGGGATGCTGGCTGTGCACTGGAGCAGTGGATGATGGCGCCCATCAGAAATGCACACACGTGTGTACACACACACACACACACACACACACACACACACACACACACACACACACACACACACACACTGAAGAACTCCCATAATGAGACACATGCACTAACCAGTATAATTGTAGAGCGTGTGTTTGGGATGCTCAAGTCACGGTTTCGCTGCCTTGGCATATCTGGTGGAGCCCTGCAGTACTCCCCAGCTACATGTGCACACATGTTCATAGTATGTGCCATGCTACACAATATGATCCTGTGGAAACATCTGTGGCAGGAACATCTCAGGGAAGGGCCACACATCCCCCCACCATTTCCATGGTCCCCACAGGCACAGGGAGACTTTGAGGAGGAACCCCCTGAGCCTGCTCCTGTAGACAGATGGAGGTGTACCCAGTATGCCCAGGCCTTGGCAAGGAGGTAACGCATAGCACACACACTGACACTGTAGGAACCCAGGAACTGACACCTCTCTCTGACTCGCACACACAGTAAAATGGATGCCACACACATCACACTACCTGTACCTTACCATGTATAGGCTGTGTACTGCATGCATCTGACGGAGTCAATTCTCAAGCACCATCCTCACAACTGCCACAGGCACAAGGAAAGTCAGTCTTCTTGACAAATGAATGGAGTAGTACGTTGTGGTAGCATATCTATAGTATTGCTGCATGCATGCAAGGGAGTGTGGTGGCCTACTGGGATAGCAGCAGACAACCGACAGCTATGTGGGACAACAGGAAATGTCCGCCCAATACTGGCTTCCCTCGAGTATGCAGTAGTCCCCCTAGGTGACAGATCTCACTGCAGTATATGTGGGGGGCTAACCAACTGGGGGGGGTCATAGGTTTACATGCATGGATGTCAATGTGGGGGTCCCGTACACACCCCTCAGCCTCACCCAGCAAGTCAGCCATAGAAAACCATAAAGAAATGTCTGGCAAAGGCCCACAAATGGGGACAATGATGAAATACTCTTCTACAGACTTGCACAGTGATATCACAGCAGGTCTTGCAGTTGAATTAAGGCTCTGAAGGGTACGAAGTTTGAAACCCAAATGTCTGCCATTACAATCTAACCTGGTCTTTAGTGATATGCCTGTATTCTCAAAGACAGGCACAGTACTATGCTAAATGGAACTAAAATGTAAAGCCAACATCAACACAGTCTGTGCAAATGTGTACAGTTGACAGGTGTGCCCCCCCCCCCAACACACCCATGTTCTCATACAAATACAGTAACATTAATGTTTGTAGGGTATTAGCAGAACACACACTCCCGGGGCTGTCCCAATCAACTTGATAACTTGTTGCATGTTCACAATATGTAGGGGCCAATGAGTTATGTATATATGTGTGGTTAATACTGTCAGGATGTGGCCAGCACTTACTCCTGGCTGGCCTAGGTACAGTACTCTGGTTGACAGGGTCCATGTTCCAAGAACTGCAGTGCCAACTATTTTGCATGTCAGCTACACCTACGATAAGAGTGGTACACACTGTCCAGATGTTATCTGTTACTGCAGGAAAACTGGACAGGTCAGGGACAGGGGGCCACACATATGGACAGTACACAACTCTGAGTAACCGACACAGTGCCTAGCACACATCTCAACTGTACAAACTTTTTGCAGAATGTCCAGAGGTTTGTATCATATTTTTGTTCTGTTTATCATGAAATTATGGTTTTCTGGCTAATCACCAAAGACCAAAGTCAGAAAATGACATTGTAGTTTCAGACTTCATACCCTTTAGGAAAATGCATGCTAATGCAAAACCTGTTAATGTATCACCTTTCTAGGTTTCTAAGGCCAATAGTTAAAAATGGTCCATATATTTAGGCCTTTGTCCTCAATTACTTATGGCTTTGTCCAGATGTCTGGCTCTAAGAAGTTGAGAGGTATGGTACCTAGTAGGACAGCAGGTACCTGAAGGTCAGTGTACTACCAGGTTATAATAGGCTGCCACCTTACTTTGTCAGCACTGACAACATGTCACTGGCCAACATTCATACCCCTGGAATGTCAGGTTGTCGCAGGAGCAGCACAAGTATGCCTTGTATATCTGTTCTGCATGTCCCAACATTGCATTCGCCTGCCAACTATTTGCAAAACAAGAAAGGGTCATGCCAAAACATCAATGGCAGACAGTGGAGAAGCAGGCGTCATACCCATAAGAGAAAGCAAGCAAATGGAACAAGTACAAATACGACTGTCATTGTCCATGTTGGTGTTAATGACCTGAGATGTACCTCATTGGACTACATGAAAAGCGACATGGAAGAGCTCTCTGATCACATAGTCCAGGCCGGTATGACCCTGACCCTGAGTAGCATCCTGCCCTCACCAAGAATGATGCCACAATATAAAGAAAAAATGATCAGTTTCAACAATTGGCTGGTGTCATTCAAAGGGGATCCAGTATCTGTCCACCTGGTATGACATGCTCGACAAGCCACGTTGCTTTGCAAGAGATGGCTTGCACCTGTCCCCCATAGTGCCTTTTTTTAGGCAAGGCTCAAAAGACAAACCCACCATCGTAAATAGCACAAGTAACCAAAAACTGAGGGTAATTCTACTCTTCGCCAGAAGTCTAAACCTTAAAATGCATGCACTCGAGGCATTCCTCAGTTTGGAGAACATCGATATCTGTGCGGTAACAGAAACCTGGTTTACGGCTCCAGAGAGCACCCCAGCACTACCAGGCTATAACTCATACCATACTTTTCAGCCACAGAACCTGGACCGAAACACAAAAGGCGGGGGTATATCCATATTCATCAAGGATGCCCACACCTCCAGGTTAGTGGCACAGCACAATGCCTCCGAGATCATCCATTTGCAACTAACAATGGGCAAAACTGCAATTCAAACTGTAGCTTTCTACAGATCACTCACCATGACCCAGGACCCCCATTCCGTGTTTCTGGAGACATTGGAAAATATGAAGGTCCTACCAAATGCCCTAATATTGGGTGATTTCAGTTACCCAAACATTAACTCAGAGAACTACTCTAGTACTAACTCCCTTGCCCAACGCTTCCTAGAATTTATAAACTCAAATGCCCTAGATCAACTGGTCAACACCCCCACCAGAGGTGGCAACATATTGGACCTGGTCAACACTAACATAAGTGACCGGTGTTCTACACTGGAGGTCAACCCCTCGCTGGTTAGATCAGACCATAGACTAATCACTCTGGATATCCACATTCCGCCCCCACCCCTAATCAAGAAAACCACCATGAAAAACATTTCAAAAGCAAACTTCACGTTACTTAAGACCAAGGTGGAAAGGTTCACAGCCCCCATGCTAAAGGACAATGCTGTCCAAGCTGCTGAATCCCTTACAAAGGCACACAGTGAGCACCTGCAAGAATGCATGGCTCGTGCTATCCCAAGCAAAGCCAAGACTCACTTCTCCAAGAAAAGGAAACCAGTCTGGTGTACCCCTGCCATAAATAAGCTATACAGTAGAAGGAGGAAACTAGCACAGAAAAGAGTCAAATCCCAAGAAGGAAAGACATCCCTGATCAGAACCAGCAAGAAAATACGATCCCTCATAAAATGATGCAAGGCTAGCTTTGAAAGAAAAATTGCCAAGGACTCCAAAGATAACTACAAAACGCTTTTCAGCTATGTCAAGAACCTAAGTGGAAACTCTCAGATCTGCTCTGAGTTGGTGCAGAATGGCACAAAATACACCGAACCAACTGATATTGCCAACATTCTGGCAGACAGGTTTAGTGTAAGCTTCACCCCCCTCTCACCCCCTAAATGGCCCATAACCATACCAAAAGAATGTAGAGCCCTGGCAATCACTGACACAGGTTAAAACCGCCCTCTCCAGTGCCAAAAACACAGCTTCAGTGGGACACAACGGTGTCCCACGCTGTGTCTTACATGAGCTCCAAAATGAGCTAACCCCTCACCTAAACACACTATTCGGACTCAGCCTCACGTACCCATAGAGTGGCACACAGCAACAGTTATCCCGCTCCACAAAGGTGGAGCCACAACGCACCTCGGGAACTATCGCCCTATAAACCTGACTAGCCTGGTCTGCAAGGCTATGGAGCGCATCATCATGGAACTCATTAACAGACATTGGGAACCTCCAAACATTGGACTCTACCCAGTTGGCTTTAAGGACAGATCATGCCTCCTAAAGCTGGTGGGCTTCTTTGAGACGGTTACCAAGGCTTTAGACATGGGAAAGAAGGTCCACACAGCCTACCTAGACCTTGCAAAGGCTTTTGGCACCATTCCCCATTCTGGTGTTTTAGACAAGCTCACCAGCCTGAACATAAACCCGTATGTCACGAGATGGGATGTCCTTCAAGGATGCAACTGCAGTCCTGACATATGGGTTGTCCTGCCTCAGGCAGCCCTTCGGTCGGCTGGATTCCAAAGTCTGGGTCCGGCGTCGGCTGATGTCGCCCTTTCCCCGATGTCAGAGCGCCTGGGGTATAAAAACGTCAGCCGACGCCATCTTCCTCAGTCTTTCTATCCGCGTGGCGCCCGAAGCAGAAGCAGTTCGCAAGTGCCAATCGACCAGCTCCTGTGTTTTCAGCTACTGAAGTCTTCAAAAAAGCTAAGTACCCCGTTGGGGACCTTTTCTTGTCTCAGCCGATGTCAGATAAAAGTGAAAAAGTTAATTGTTTAACTTGTGGGAAACAAATATCTCATAAGGATTTCCACTCTTACTGCTTACCCTGCCTAGGCCCAGAACACAACGTCTCAGCCTGTGCAGCTTGTGCCTCTTTCAATAAACACACTCTTGGGCGTCGGTCAGAGTTTGCACAGGATTATTTTGGGGAAGATTTCTGTTATCATGCCGTCGGAGCTTCCGACAGCACATTTACCTAAAAAACGGAAGGATAAGGACCGACACCTGTGGTCCGCGGTCTCGGCCGACACCACGCTTAGGTCTACCACGAATGTCTCAGTCTCTTCTGAGCCGGTTTCGCAACCACTACAGACCGACGACACCGCTCCACCGGTTACTTCGGTACCGGAAGCCAGCTCGGTGCCAGTTTCTGTTCTCCCCTCTGAGACCGTAGCCCAGGATATTTCTGACACCATTTCAGTGGATAAGACTACTCCAGCACGTGGGGCTGCCAGGCCTCCAGTGTCTATGTCCATTAAGGCCTACGCAGAGTGCTAAGGCTGCCAAACAGGCTAAGTCTCTCCCTCCAAGATCTGTTTCTCTGGGATCCACTTCTGGTTCTCAAATTTTAAGTTTAGCTGAGGACCTTATTTCTTTAATTAGGGGTTCACAGCCTCATCCAGATAGAGGCTCTCCGCCACCTTCTGACAAGAGGCCTAGGGTTAAGCAGGTAGACTCCCAGTCCTCCGATGAGGCCTCAGGTGACTCTGCACATTCAGACTACCAGGAGGAGGCCTTCCCGGCCTACGAGGATTCTGATGCGGAGGAATCTATTCCCTCTGCTTCTCCTCCTGAGGAGTTTTCCTTTGGGGAAACGCTTCATTCCATGAGGGAACACTTCAAATGGCAAGCCCAAGAATACTCAGACTCTAGGAAAAGGTTAAGGGAATTTTTAAAGCTACCTCAGCATAGACCCTTAGCTATTCCTCCAGTTTTAAATGTTTTAGATGATGTGTACTTAGAATCTAGTGTCTCCCCTGACTCCCTCCCCCCTGCTCCTGTCAAGCCAGACAGGTACTACAGGGTCCCAGACACACATCAATTTCTGTACAAGGGCCATACTGCTGACCCTGAAACTATTTCTCAGGGGCCTAAAGGGGTTTCCTCCACTACTGCTAAGAACCCACTCCCTTCGGAAAGAGATTCTAGGGCTTTAGAAAGGTGGGGCAAGAAAGTATATACATCTTCCACCCTTTCTATGCGAGCATTAAATTGTCAATTTCATATGATTCAGTATCAGGAATACATGTTGGATGACTTGCAAAAGAAATTGGCTTCCCCTGAACCATTAGATAGAAAGGGGTTACAGGAATTGGTTCATAATACTAAGCAGGTTAGCAGCCATTTCCTTCAGTGTGGATATGATGCATTGGAAGCTTCATGTAGAGCAGCAATGACAGGTGCGGTCATACGCAGACATGCTTGGTTAAAGGAACAAACATTGCCAGACCATGTGAAAATTAAGCTTTTGGACGCACCACTAGAGAAGCATAAGCTATTTGATGCTACTGCACAAGAGGTTTTAAAGAAAATAGAGGAAAAGGCAAAATCAGTGCAAACGGTCAAAGATTTCCTCCAGGTACAGCCTCCAAGATTCAGCAGGAATTGGCCTTCTAAGCATTGGTCCTTTCCTGACACAGACAAATTTCAAAGAGGCAAAACAGACGTGGCAGAGGGAGAGGGCAAACTCGAGGCTCCTACAGAGGACGCCAATGGCAGCCTCCGAACCAGAGAGGTGGGGCAGGACCTTCCACTGCTCCGCCAGGACAATCTCAATGACTTGACTTTGACTCCGCCATCCAGGGCTCAATTAGAAGCACCTTTGGGCGAAAATTATCTTTATTCTCACAAAATTGGCACAATATTACAAAGGACAAATGGATACTGGAGATAATAGACAAAGGATACAGATTCCATTTTCATACACTGCCAACAAGACATGGCAGGCCAAACCTGCCACCAAATCAAAGGGCAGAGGCACTCAAACAAATAACAAACCTACTTCAAATAAGAGCAATAGAAAAGGTTCCTTCTGCAGAACAAGGACAAGGATTTTATTCAAGACTGTTCCTTGTTCCAAGAAAAGAAAACCAATGGAGACCCATTCTGGACTTGTCCGCACTGAATACTTACCTTATTGTGCCAAAATTCAAAATGCTGACTTTACAGCAACTCCTTCCCATGCTGGGCAAGGGGTCTTGGCCGGTAACTCTGGACCTCAAGGAGGCATACCACATGTCCCAATCAGACAAAGTTGCAGAAGATACCTTAGATGTCTTGCAGGCTCAGAGCATTATCAATTCTCAGCATTGCCCTTTGGCTTATCTACTGCGCCCAGAGTGTTCACGAAATGCCTGGCATCAGTAATTGCACATTGCAGACTTCAGGGGATACAAATATACCCTTACCTGGACGACTGCCTTATACAAGCGGACAGCCAACAAGCCTTGTTAAAAAACTTGGACTATGTCATTCACCTACTGCAGGCCTTGGGATACACAGTCAATATTCAGAAATCAAGTCTCGTACCATCAAGTCTCGTACCATCCCAACAAATACCTTTCCTGGGTGCCACACTGGACACAAACACCCAGATGGCGTTTCTGACAAAAGAAAACAAAACAATTACCAGAATACTTCAGAAGATTGGCAACACACACCCAGATGACTGCAAGGAAAATCCTGCAGGCCCTGGGTTTCATGGCATCTTGCATTCTTCTGATTCCACATGCAAGGCTGCATATGAGAAAACTACAAGGGTATCTAAAAAGTCTATGGTCTCAGCACAGCCACAGCTTGGAAACATTGATCCCACTCATTCCATGCCTTCAAAAGGAATTTCTGTGGTGGGCTCAAGCAAGCCAGATAAACAAAGGTCTGCCTTTCAGCAAGCCTCATACAAGTCAAACCATAACAGACGCCTCAGACCATGGATGGGGGGCACACATGGAGGGCAGATGCATTCAAGGACAATGGACACAAAAAGAAAAGCACCTGCATATCAACTAAAAAGAAATGCTGGCAGTGATACATGCAATCAAGGCCTTCGAAAAGTTCATGCATCAGGGCCATCTACTAATAAAGACAGACAATACCACAGTTATGTGGTACATAAACAAGCAAGGAGGTACCCATTCCTACCTTCTTTACAGACTGGCAATGAATCTCTGGGATATTTCCTTACAATTGAAAATAGAGCTACAATCCCAGTTTGTACCAGGGAAGGACAATGTTCTGGCGGACAGCCTAAGCAGAAACATCATGGATCCACACGAATGGATGTTGCATCCAGACATTTTCTTACAAATAGCTCAAGCATGGGGAAGGCGGATATAGATCTTTTGCCTCCCACTTCAATCACCATCTGAAAAGTTTTGCACAAGGACATACCATCCTCAAGCATGGAAGGTGGACGCTCTCCTTCAGTTGGAACTCTCTAACACTATATGCCTTCCCACCTCTTCCTTTGATGACCAAGGTGTTACTAAAGATCAAGACAGAGCAACCGAAAGTCATACTGATAGCTCCAGACTGGCCAAGACAACACTGGTACCCACTGCTACGTGAGCTTGACACACACCAACCGTGACTCCTTCCTCAATGGCCACTTCTTCTGACACAGCACAATTACAGGACACTACACCCCAACTTGAAAACATTGAAGCTGACAGCTTGGAAGATTCCATGACTATTACTCAGGATACACTTTCCAAAAGGGTAAAAATATCATCCTGGAGGCGCGCAGACCTTCCACTAGAAAAACATACTCAGCAAAATGGAAGAGATTTCTTATCTGGAACAGCAAAAAGGGTCAAGACCCATCAGTGATGAGCATTCCACAGATCCTGGAATACTTGGCTGAAATGCTCCACAATGGCCTTTCATATTCTTCCATAAAAATACATGCTTCAGCAATATCTGCCAAATATAACACTGATCCGCCTGTATTTTCTCACCCATTGCTAAGACAGTTTCTAAGAGGTATAAAGAACATCAACCCTCCAAGGAAACCACCAGTGCCTGCATGGGACCTCAACTTCATGCTGGAAAAATGAACTTTTCCTCCCTTTGAACCAGCAGCATCTTCAGAGTTGCAATTTCTGTCTTGGAAGACAGCCTTCCTTCTGGCAGTAACCTCAGCAAGAAGAGTCTCTGAGCTACAGGCCCTTATGGCAATACAACCATTTCTCATTTTTCACCAGGACAGAGTTTCTTTGAGAACCAATCCGTCATTCATGCCAAAGGTGGTATCCAGGGTGTCCCTGAATCAAGCTATTCACCTGCCTACCTTCTTTCAACCAATCCTCAAAATAAAGGAGAGAGACTTCTGCACACCTTGGACATACACAGACAGTTGCGCTACTACTTGGACAGAACAAAGTCTTTCAGAAAATCTGACCAGATTTTTGTAGCTTTCGCTACTGGATTGCAGGGAAAAGCAATTTCCAAACAGACAATTTCTAAATGGATTGGAAATTGCATTCGATTCTGCTACTCTTTTCATGGAAAAACTGTGCCAGCTGACATCAGGCCACATTCCACCAGAGCTACAGCCACCTCCACAGCTTTTTTAAGAGGAGTGGCAACAAAGGACATTTTAGAAGCTGCTACATGGAGCTCCGTGCATACATTTTCCAAACATTACAACCTGCCTTTATACTCCAGGTCCAGAGCAGGGTTTTTTTTCTGCAGTCCTGCAGGGCATTTTAGCTACACCATCTTTGTCTTAGTGCCTACCACCCCCAGGTTGGCTATGGTATTCAACCCATATGTCAGGACTGCAGTTGCATCCTTGAAGGACATAGTACAGTTTTGTACCTACCATAAATGTAGATGTCCGATAGGTATGCAACTGCAGTCAGGTTTTCCCTCCCACCTACCCCTCTGTGGTATACTTTTGGGTTTCTACCCCTCATTTTAGCTACCTGGGGTAATCTTTTATGGTGTATTTGTTTTTATGCTGTTGTACTTGTCTGGAATTTTTTCTCTATTTTTCAAAATTTAGCCTTCCTTAGAGGGCACCTGGCATCTGGGGCAAGAAACACTGAGGAAGATGGTATCGGCTGACGTTTTTATACCCCAGGTGCTCTGACGTCGGGGAAAGGGCGACATCAGCCGACGCCGGACCCAGACTTTGGAATCTGGCCGACCGAATGGCTGCCTGATGCAGGACAACCCATATGTCAGGACTGCAGTTGCATACCTATCGGACATCTACATTTATGGTAGGTACAAAACTGTACTTTGCCAGTTGGCTCACGGATAGAACCCACATGGTGAGAGTTGCAGGCTCTAGGACCAACGGTAAACTGGTTACAAGTGGCATCCTCCAGGACTCTGTCCTGGGACCCCTCCTGTTCGGTATATACTTCTCAGAGGTACAGGTAAGCACAGGAGGACTATGGCTGACCAAGTTCGCAGACGACTGCAAACTGGGGGTCATAATTGACTCTCCGGCTGATGCAAACATCCTCCAGAAGGGTCTCACTGAGACAAATACCTGGTGTCAAAATCATGGCCTCAGTCTAAATGCCAAAAAGTGTATAGTCATCCCCTTTGGAAAAAACTAAGTACCCACGAACTACCACATACGTGGTAGTCCCGTAAATACAGAAAATGTAATAAGGGATCCGGGGACCCAAGTAGATAGTAATCTTTCCTTTGATAATCATATTGACAAGGTGGTTAGAAAATCCTTCTGTTTGGCCCACCTAATCACAAAAGGGTTCGCATCTAGAACAAGAGAGGTTATTGTGCCCCTCTACTCATCACTCATCAGACCCATCATAGAGTACAACGCTTTATTTGGGAAGTACCTTACAAGACACCTGCAGCATTTGTAAAGACCACAGAAGTACCTCACCAAGAGGATTACTGGCCTCAAACAGATGCCCTATGCAGCCCGACTGAAGAAACTCCAGCTGTACTCTGTTGCATACCGTTTACTCAGAGGTGATCTCTGCCTGACATACAAGGCCATGTCCAACCCAGAATTGATGGACATGCTCCACCTAAAAAAAAAAACAAATCCCCAAGAGCCACACTCTCTAGGAATCTAAACCTCACCACAACGATAAATAGGATGTGCTGGAGGGATAGATTCCTGTCCCATATACTCCCCATACTTTGGAACAGGATTACAATCTACATTAGGCAGAGCCCCTCACTAACGCTCTTCAAGAGAAACCTTGACGAGTGGATGGGAAACAGAAAATTTAGCCCGGGGATCACTGCAGTGGCTCTGCTGGACAGAGGCACAGGGAACTAATGACTCTGCTGGACAGAGGCACAGGGAACTAATCTAAGGGGGTGGCGAAAGCCAACACATTCTGGCTAGGCTTATAGATGCCCTCTGGCAGATTGCCTAGTACTTACCTATAAAGCTAAATACCAAACTAGTCTCCCAACTGTCTGTTTGGCAGAACAGTATTAACACCCTGTCCCCATGTGTGGGCCTTTGTCATATATGGGCCTGTCTAGATTTTAGTCTGTGACAGTTTGACAGACAGGTAAACAGATTTTAGTCTGTGACAGTTTGACAGTCAGGTAAACATGTAGCCTCTTAATAACACAAACTGAGGACCACAGCAGATGTAGTCATGCAATGATGGACAACCTGCTAAACAGGTACGCTCAGAGGTGTGAAGTCCATAACCTTGTGTGTGATGATATGGCATTTACCTTGCTCACACCAGAATTGCAAATACATAACAGTAGCC